>NW_024704747.1:26609131-26834131 GCF_018977255.1 Callorhinchus milii | reverse complement strand
GAGCAGTCAGTCTGGCTCATCGGCAGGACCTCGAGAGCCAGACTGGGAACGGGGATCCTTCTCACTCAGCTCCTGTTAACTCTGTTAAGGTAAACCTGTTAAGTCAAAGCTCTAATGGGAAGGGTGGTCCTAGCTGGGAAGCAGTGGGAAGCTTAGTTGACAGTGCTCTCAATAGCAAGCTATGCATTCTTATCTGGTTAAACATCCTGCGGTGTCCAGTGTATATTCTATATAGTCCTCAAGCATTGGCACTTGCCAGCCTACACCCAATACTCTCTGGGGTTAGGTAAGAGTGGTGTGTCACTCCAGGGAGAGAGTACACACTCCATTCCACATACAGCAAAACTGTTTCAGACATGGACTTCTTCTGGCTGTGCCTCACACTGTGAACACAGAATTTTCTGTCAGGCAAATTTGGAGAGAATTATTTCCACTGAGAGAAAGCGAAAATGAACGTGATAGTAAAATATTTTTTCTCTGATTTTGTGAACCATTCCTCATCTTAAAGCTTTTTCGGCAGTTCAGCAAATACACCATTGTTGATACATCTGTGAATTCGTCATTGAGAAGAATAATGCAATATGGACTGGCTCAGTCTTATATTTCCTTGCAACTGATGTTTTCCTGTGACAGGAAGGGATTTATTTTAACTGAAGAATAATATACAGCTATGATTTTGCAGGCTATTCATTTTCATATTTATATTTTAGCATAATATAAAGTGTTATAAATTAAAACAATTACTATGTAGCTGCTCATACAGCATAATTGATGTGTTAGCTCAGGTTATTTCTAACAGTGATAAAATGAACACAGCAGGACAGTGAAGGCCCAACATGAAGACGGTAAAGATGATGATGTTAATTATAGAGTCCAAAGCGAATAGCTCAGGAAGCCATGTTGGTTAGTCTCAATTTTCAGATTTTTATTATTAGTATTCAATGAAATTGCTATTTTTGGTTTGGTACAATTTTCTTAAATTTTTCAGCTGGATAATTCAAGTTTGCCTTTTAATATTATGTTATTAGCTAAATAGGTTAATTAGCTATAATTCCCTCTTCCCCAACTTTTTAGATTGGTTTTCACTTCTCAGAACAGCCACAATATTTGGCATCAGTGATGTTGGTAGATTACAACCTCTTCTGCATAATAACAGTAGGGCTACATTAATGATAGATATGCAAACCATGTTATGAAAAAGTTCATTGATCGAGTAACTTGCAATCATGGATTGCTGAACATTTGCGCTCAGCCAGATGGCTCCAAGTTGAAAGTGAAAACACACTCAGTTTATCCAAGTGCAAGCATCCCTTGACTTGTTATTTCCTTACAAGTTTTCTTCATTTTAGTGAGTATTAACCATAGTGCAATGATGATTCAAATGTTACTAGAAAGGATAATATAGTAGTTTTAAATAGGTGAACTGTGGGCTACATCTGGCCAGGCAGCGCCTTGGGATGAACTCCCAATGTGAAATGCACTATACAAATGTAATTTTGTTGTGTATTTTGTATTGTATATAATTTTCTCTTCTGTTTCCAACTTGCTATGTACCAAGCTTTTAAAATATATGTTTCCTTATTTTAATCAGTGAATGAAACAATGGTGAAGTGTTTTAAACTTTATTGTCCTTACTGGGATCCTAAAACCACAAATATTTATGCCCAAAAGGTGCACTTCTAAACATTCACCACTTGGGAGAGTTGTTGCTCATCAATTGTTATGAGCTTTGGCCATCAAAACAATACTCTGGATAATACTTTATCTTTGAAGAATCATAAGGGGGGAAATGATCACATTTAATATATATTTTTTAAATAATGGATCCATAAGCAATTTTTTTTAACTCATTGCATGGCTGTTGAAAAATGATACTGTACAACTGTCGTTAGTGTTATCTTGGTAGCACTGTTGATGTTGTTTTATATGGTGTTGGAGCACCAGAGTACAATGCCATGACATTTTAGGGCTCAGATTTAATGTTTTTCTAATTTCAGCCATATCTCAAAAATGAGTGGAGTCCTGTAGTGTTAGAGCACTCGCTTCACAAGCGAGAGGACCCGGTTCGATTCCTGGGTAGGACCTTAGGCTAGTTTCCTTACTCCACACACCTCTGTTTACCTAGGAATAAGTAGGAACCTGATTGTTAGTCGATTGGCAGATTGCTTTTTTTGGGTAATCCCTCAAAAAAAAATCCACGACTGTTTGTGGGACACTGCTGTGCGCAATTGGCTCCTGTGTTTCGCCCATAAAATACTCGACGAATCCACTTTACAATATATTCTGTGAAGCGCTTTGAGACATCACAATGATGTGATAAGGTGCTGGATCACTTGCAAAGATTATTATTATTACTGTTGAGTGGAAGTGCACCCAAGTGCATTGGGACGTCCTCCCGATGTGAAAGGCTCTTTACAAATGCAACTTTGCTGTTGTTGTTGTGATATAAATAAGAAGGTAATTAAGTTGACAGTGATATATATGAGGCAGATATTCAGCATCATGCTATTAGAGAGATTTTTTTTTACACAGTGGATTACTGGGAAATAAAGTCCTTAGTACTTTGTATTTATCTAACAAATAAAAGTGATGGACCGAGTAAATTGAGATTCAGGGAGTCAAAATGTAAGTTACTGATACGAAAAGTGTCTTTCAAGAAATTTGCAAAAGTGTGAGTGCATTTGAACAATAAAACAGTAAAGAGCTTTATTATTATCAGTAGCAATCAAGAACAGTTGTGTATCAAATACTTACTTTACATACGACTATATTCCCAATGTCATAATAATAATCCTTGCATTTGATATAGTGCCTTATCATGTCTTTAAGACATCTCAAAGTACTTAATATGTAGAGATAATGAGGCTGGTGAATGTAGAAAAACAAGAAAGTTAAAACTGTTATCAATACATATTTGACATCATATAAACTGGCTTTTTGGAATTTCTGGGATGGACAGACTTGGGATGCATTATTTTAAGAGCCACAAGATGTCAGCAAAACCGTAGACATTAGCTCTGTCACATCCCTGTGAAACTACTTGATGGAATTGTACAATAATCCAATTGGGGATCACCCAAAAACTGTTCTTAAAATTATCACAATTGTAACACAGGGAACTTCAAAATGTGTCACTTCAGTGTCACGTGGGAAAGCTTTTAGCACTCATCAGTACATTTACTATCGGTGGTTGAACATGTATCATTTTCTTTTATATATAAACGCAAGTTGTTGTTGTTATCTGCTCTAGATTTAGTTTCTTCAGTTTCGTGACCAGCTGTTGCATGGAACTGTATCTTAAGAGTGAAGTAATTTAATCACTTCAATAATTGCAGCTGAGTTCTCTTTACAAGTGTGTACACGAATTCTCTAATTATATTTGGCGTCCATTGGACCACACTTATGTGTTAAGAAATATCCATATTGTGCAGATATGGGAACATAAGAATTGCTAAATGAAAAAAGACCAAGGTGCATCCAATTCGCTTTCTACCATGCTACAATAATGGCGATGTTAATGGCAATTAATTCTGTATGAATTAGTCTACAATAGAGTGGAAAGCTTTGGGAATCTTATCCAAAGTTGCCAAGGAAACTACACTTACTAAATGTCATGTCTCAAATAACTTATATACTGTATTCCAAAATATTATTGTCTAAAAGAAATCTATCCAATTTGTATTTGACTGAATCGACAAGTTCTGCTTCCGCAGTCTCCCGAGGGAGCTTGTTCCAAAGATTTTGTTTATTCGCTCACAGAAATAGTGTTTCCGCAGATTACTTTTGAATTTAACCCCCTTCGATCACAGCCCATGTCCCCTAGTTCTGCTGTTCTGGACAAGATGAAACAGCTTATCATGATCTACATTATCTAGTCCTTGTACAGTCTTAGGGATTAGATATATTCAGATCCTGCCCCCACTGAGTTTACAGTACTTGTTTGATGCAAACCCAATGTGCACACTCTCTCTCCCTCTGGAGGGACGCACCCTGCTTACTTAATTCCAGAGAGCATTAGGCGTAGGTTGGCAAGAGTCAAGGCTTGTGGATCCCAGGTATGCATTGAGGTACCACAGGAATTCAACCAGTTAAGCCCCACGTTGTGACATCGAGAGCACTAACTGGTAAGGTTCCCCTCCCTTGTCCAGTTAGGACCGCTCTAACTGTTAGAGCTTTGACTTGCAAGGTTAACAGGAGCCAAGTGAGAAGAATCTCCGCCCCAGTGACCAATCTGCGCTTTCAAATCCCGCTGATGAATCAGGTTGGCTGGTCTGTCATTAGCAACCTCCTGAGGACCCTCCTGACCCAGGAAATGGTTTACTGTTCGTGGGACGCTGCTGTGCGCAATTGGCTGCCGCGTTTCGCCCACAAAACGTACAATCAATTCCCTTTACAGTATATTCTATGAAGCGCTTTGAGATGTCTCGAAGACGTGATAAGGCGCTATATCAAATGCAAGGATTATTATTATTATTATTATTATTACTGAGACCACTAGAGAGGGTTGGTTTGCTTCCAACATGACAGTTGCCAAGCACCTCACCTTGGAGCGAGCTTACCTGCATTTTTCTTACACAATGAAGAACAGTATATCAAAGAACACCTTCTTTAGTACAAAGCAAGTTGCGACAGGATGTTTTTGTAAACCTATGCATTAGTTTTTAAAAAATAGTAGCAATCATGATAACAATATTTGCACTACAGTTGATTTATTTTTCCCAGGACTGTATTTTTCACGTTTACTGCAATCTGTGCTTTTAAAAATGTCCCTAACTTTGTGGCAAATTTTGATTTTATTTACAAATCTTGACTTTTTATTTCTAAACTAGCTGAGCCCATTGCAGCTACGCGTGAAACCGGAGGATCCAACGTAGAATGTAGATTGACACACAGACAGACACACAGACAGACATTTCATCTTTATCTATACTCATCTGGGAGGACTCCTGTGGGAGGACTCATTTTGGCCGCCCTGTTCTTTGAGTGGGTAACTCATTTTGGCGCTGTTGCAGTCCTTTCAGCATTGAAATGCAGCCGCACTGTTCTTTGTTGTTCAGTTTCATTTAATGGGCCTTCTCTCTTCTGTCTAGCATTTTTACTTATCCTTGCAAGGTTTGATTTTCGCTTAGGCGTCTTTATAATGATAAATATATATGTATAATTTATAATCGCTCGGACGTCCTCCCGACATGAAAGGCGCTTTAAAAATATAATTTTGCTGTCGTTGCCGTAGCTTAGCTTTGTCTGTGTTCTTTATTTTGTTCCCGCCATGGCTTGGCTATATACGTGCTCTGTGACGCACGATGCTCCAGCGCCACAGTATCTGATGTGAAGCCCTGAGAATAAAATAATCCTATGAACTGCAAGACTGGCACCAGAATTTGGCAATACCATCAATAAGAGAACACAACATTCGTCATTTCCTATTCATGTTTACTTGGGAGGAGTATAGTTGAAATTGGCTGATTAATCTCATTTTATTGTTACTGCCCGGATATCTGTTGACTAAATCATTTGAATACTGATTCATCTCTCAGCGCCTGTTATAGGCCAATCCTTGAGATTAATGACCAAATTCAAATCTATTATCTTTCTTTACCACAGCAGTAACATACAGTGGCAAAAATACGGTCTCAGCTATTGCCTTCCCTTATTTTAAAAATGTTCATCCTCAATCTGTCGGTATCTCTCGACCCAGATCGAATACTCCATTGTCATGCTGGTTAGTTGTGCAACCAATCTCATTCCAATCGACCCCGTCAACCTGACAGAATGTGATAGCATTCTCGCCTTTGAGTCAGAAGGCTGTGGGTTCAAACTCCACTTGAGACTTGAAATCGCACAGTCTAAGCTGACGCTCCATACATTGCTGGGGGTGTGTTGCAATGTCGGAAGGGCTATCCTTTGGATGAGACATTAAATTGAGGCCTTGTCTGCATGCCCAGGTGGAAATTAAAGATCCCATTGCACTATTTGAAAAAACTGGCCAACAATCCCCCAAAATAAAAAATTAAACTCCAGCAGTACTTCAACCAAACGCTGGAGTCCTCTAGACTTTTACCAACCTGTGCCTAATAGGACCTAAATGCCTTAAGCATTCTGAACACCGCCCTGTGTGAGGGGTGCTATATAAATTGCAAGTTGTTGTTGTTGTAATACTTTCTACAATTAGGTAAACCAGGCTTTCCGCTACAGGGAAAACAGGACACTCCATTCCGAAGGGAAAACTACATGCATTAGGTGGGGTGCAGATGTGCAACTTTGTGGGGTTTGAATCCTCTGAAGGCTGACGGTGGGTTTCTGTACGTGCCGGACACCTGGTTAACCGAAAAAAAGTTTGATTTGAAAACTTACAGAGACAAAATTTGCAACCGATATGCTGCAATAAGTAACTGGTTGTACTGTTAGCTTTCTTGTTCGCGATCAAGTAGGAAAATAGACAATAACAGTCAATATACAATAATGCAATGATTATTTGATCATCTCAGCCTGTATCCGCTCGTTTCTTTTCTTCTCCCAGTTGATGGGCTTTGTTAATCATGGCAAAAATATTTGTAGCGTTGGGAAACTGTCAGCTTCACTGTTCTAAGTCAGTGAGACTAATTTGACCGGAGCTTTGTCAGCAGCTTTCCCCTGAGAGCACAATACAGAATTATTGCTTGCACAGTCAATTGAATTGAATGTTGCTGCCTTGGCAACACCCGTGGTCAGATGCGGCTGTTGCAACGATAAATGTTTGCACTGAATTGCCAGTAGGACATCTGGTTCGCTGATGCTGTGCACGTTTGTAATTTTCCCTGTCATAGCGTTGGCAAAATTTGATTTCATGTTATTTCATAAATTATCTTTACCGTGTAATTCATGAGATTCGATTTTTTTTAATTCCAGAGGAGGTCATGCAAGGGTGTAATATTTTGAATATAAATCTTTTATTTGGATGATTTGATATGTGTGAACCTGGCTCAGATGGTAGCGCTTACACCTCTGAGTCAGAAGATTTGGTGTTCAAGCTCCACATTGAGACTTTGAACTCACCATCTAGGCTGACACATTGATAATAATAATAATAATCATATTAATAATAATCCTTGCATTTGATATAGCGCCTAATCAAGTCTTCGATGCGTCTCAAAGCACTTCACAGAATATACTATAAAGTGAATTGACTGTATATTTTGTGGGCGAAACGCTTCAGCCAATTGTGCACAGCAGCGTCCCACAAACAGTCGTGGATTGAGTGATTTGACCAAATTATTATTGATTTTATTTATTTATTTATTTATTTTGAAGGGATTATTACACCCGGAAAAGTGATCCGCCAAATGACTAACAACCGGATTCCGACTTACTGTTAGGTAAACAGATGTGTGTGGAATAAGGAAACTTGCCTAACATTCACCTGCCTGAGAATCAAACCCAGGTCCTCTCACTTGTGAGGCGAGTGCTCTAACCGATATGCTACAGAGATTAAACAAGGAGATAACCTTAATAGATAAAGAATATATAAAATAACATTTAAACTCCTTGATGACATAGTGTACCAAGGCACTAGCTCATTGCGCTATGCAATGCGAACCAGAAGATGGTAAATTCAAATTCAATCTGTGCTGAGTTAACTATTAGGCTCTACAATTAGATGTCAGCACTCTGGGGACAGGAAGGGGAAAACAAACAGGTTCCTGTTCCTGATTACTATCTGATTGACCCTTGTCGAAAAATGCACATTGGTGGACATTGAGCGAGGGCAGAGCTGTAGTGCTTCACAGTTAAACAGCTTCCCAATACTAACTGCATGGGGTCACACATAAAGAATAATTAATTGGGTGAGGGAGCCAACATCCATTGAACCAAGCCAACACTTGGCTTAAAATAACACTTAATAGCAAAACAAATTAATTCACTTAAAAATATTGGATGGAAAATAATACAATACAAAATTACATTTGTATAGTGCCTTGCACGTCGGGAGGACATCCCAAGGCACTGATATGTTTAATTAGTAAATATCTTGTGCTTTGAATATGCTTAAGCGTGGTGATGGGTTTCTTCATGTGTCAGACACCCAGTTTTTTTAAATATTTTTATTTTGCAAGGCTGCCTCCTGTTCCCATGTAACACATGCAAGACATATAGGTATAAATATTTTCTAGAAAGTTGTAAGGATGGATACCCTGAGTAGTACAGACCAGAATCTTATTACATATGCACTTGTTCATTTGTTCCCCAATTTTACAGATACATGTGGCTAATAGGAGATTTAAGCAGGATCTTCATAGAGGTAAAAATGCTAACACTTCTGTTGTATAGGTTTGTATATTTAGCTCCCAGGCATGTTTAAACATGCATTCAATCACATCAGGAAACATTTTTGCCTCAGAGTTTATCAAAAATGTTCGAATAGCAAAACAGGGTCTCAATGTATTCAACTACCACAGAGGTACATGAAAAATGAGGGAAATCCCATCCATTAATGGACTTGACGATTTGTAATATATTCCAAGTGTTTAAATAAACTTAGGACGTTTCAATCTGAACTGATTTAAAATGAGAAATTCACGATATGTTAACTGGATATCTGACCGTTGTTTAAGGGCTCGAGCAATGATAAGTCAACAACAACAACGACTTGCATTTATATAGTGCCCCTTACGCAGGGTAGAGTCCCAGGGCGCTTAAAGTCATAAGTGTAGTAAACAGGTCGTGTATAATTTCAGCTAATATATTAGGAAGACAATTCACTCAAGCAACTATATCTGTATTCTCTGCATTATGCTTTTTCTGTATCCTTAAAATAATCTTAATAAACTTGTTGAACCATGTTGGTCACCATGAGCCTGATTATCCGGTATCCAAAACCTGAGGACAAGAATATACTGAAATAAGAACACTCCCTGTTTTTGACAGTCATAATCCACACCCTTCCGCTTCTCTCTGCCTTCATGTAAGTTATAGCTGCAGGCTAGTACATTTTGCAGATAACATCATGCTGCTCAGATAGTGAAGTGATTATGTATTGGGGGCGCAGACAATCTAATCTAAGGTTGTTAAACCACTAAATACAGTTTGCCGCTGAATAATCATTGTACTCTGGACTTCTTACTTGTACAGTTTTTGTCTAAATTGAACCGTGAATACAATGCTTCTCCCACCCTCCCTTCCTCTCCTGAAATCGCTGATGAACTGTGAGGTAAGGGTTTGTAGATGCTGATTCCATCCCACCTTTTCCTCAGCACCGTACTCCAATACAACAACTTGCATTTATATAGCACCCTTCACTCGGGGTAGCGTTCTGGAGCCCTTGACAGTGACGGAGTCTGACTCCAATAACCATTCTTCCTGTGTAAACTTGAAGGTGAATGATTTGACCACAAGGGCACAAACAAAGAACCTGTGCCCTCATACAAATGACTGTTTTCTTCTCTAGCCCAAGAAGCTGAGGCCCACTGTAGCATCTCAATCATTGCTCTGACTGAGATCACATAGTTCAGCACAAACTAAGGATTAAGCCCATATCTTCCGGTTTGCATGGCTCACTCAGCACAAGCAGTTAATGCAATAATCTTTTAAACTATTTATCAATAAAAGTCTCCCTCTGTCTGTTATAGATCATTTTAGTTCAATAAATAGACAAATATAATCTGCCCACTGGACATTGGAGAGTAATTTCAAAACGACACAATATATTCCCTCTTGTTGAATTCAATAGAAGCCAAGTGCAATGCCATTCCAGATATTCAAGCCTTCATAACTCATGAGTTATAAGTCTCACTAGCTTGTGAGATAGATTCCTATAGATCCTGGTAGGTCTCAAGTTGATCTGGATCTCAGTTGATCTGATTTCAGTCAGAGCACAGTAGTGGAGCTAAACACAATACAGTACTTGTTTTACAATAGTTCAGATTTAGTTCTCAATGGCATGTTCCTCTTAATAATATAGTAGTAATCCAGTGCACTTGATATAGCATCTATAACATCAACCACAACACTTGACAAAGTTTCTCTATCGGGTAGTGACCTTGTATTCGTAAAAACACATCTCTGATTATCATCTCTTAAAGGATTAGAAGGTGCAAGAGTCCATTTCAATGTGGTGCAATTAGTCTTATTGAATAGGAGTGTACTGCTTAATTAACATTGTTTATCATCCGTGTAGCAGACTATGAGTTGTTACTGACTTCCTGTTCAATTTAACAGATGAACAAACAATAGGTCTACACTTTGCTGGCAATGCTTTATCAAAGCCTTAGTCTGACTTGGGACCAAAGTTCTGTTGGGAAATAATATCACTGGTTTTCATTTGCCTGCATGA
Source organism: Callorhinchus milii (assembly GCF_018977255.1). Lineage (NCBI taxonomy): Eukaryota > Metazoa > Chordata > Chondrichthyes > Chimaeriformes > Callorhinchidae > Callorhinchus > Callorhinchus milii. Next base: position 26,823,822 of record NW_024704747.1, on the reverse strand, counting down.
ATTTATTGGGCAAGTATTATTTTAAGGTCAGTGAATGCAATTCTACAGTGGGAATTATACCTTCCCTGGCCGAATGCATTACTGAGAAAACGTGTACATGTATCTTATTATAAAGAGATTCTAATTGGGATTGGGAAAGTAAACCTAAAACAAGATTTTCAGATAGACCAAGGAATGCGAGAAACGGTTATAAAGAAATAACTGAATGTACTCTTCACACCACAGTTATATAGCTTCCAGACTGCACACTTTTATTTGCAGGATTGTTGGCCAGGACACTGGGAGAAACTCCCTTCTCTTTTCAAATAGTGCCATGGGATCTTTAACATCCACCTGAACAGGCAGACGGAGCCTTGGTTTAATGTCTCGACGTTAATCATCTTTGTAACTGTACTTTGAACTTTTTGTTTGTTTAGAAATAAACGACTTTTGGAACTGTTTTGCAGGCAATCAAAAGCAATGTGTCTTTGAAAGTTACTCCAGTCTTCAAACTGGATGGCGGGTGAAAGAGAAAGAATTCCTCTAAGGGAAGTGATATTAAACACTGATAGAAAAATACTGTAATGCAAAAATAAGAAGGGAGAGAGAGAGAGAGAGAGAGGTGGGAATGAGGAAAAGACAGAGCCAGCAGCAATAACATTTTTAACATCTCCACCCTAGTGCTGATTCATGTTTGGGTGTGTTCCACAGACGCCAGGTGTTCTCCAGTACATGAGCCCAGGTGATAAGTTTGATTCTGCCCTGATATGTTTAACTCTTCAACTTGAAATTGATTTGACTTTAAAGACCCGATTCCCCTTCGGTACAGATTTCAGTGAATTCAGGATAAGGCTCAAGAAGTGCTGCTGTACAATTAGTTCATTTTAATTCTCCATCCTGTTTCTGTTAAGATTTTATTCTGTTTCAAAAATAAGATCGTTTTATTGTAGCACCTCTCAGGTTACAACATGCAAAATTCTTGTCTCTAAGGGGCTGTGTGTGATGGGAATAGATTGTTTTACCGTCGAATAATGACATATGATGCTGTGATTTTAATACGTAGCCTCAACTTGATGGAAGGACTTAAAAAGTTTGCTGAAGATTTTAACACACAGCAATCAAGGTCTGGATGGAGTGAGTCCAGAACTACACCTCAAATGTTGCCTGAATTCATTATTTAGTCACAAGTAAATAAGATTAAATTAAAAGTTATTTAGTGGAGGGATGTTTGCCCTAATATTCATCCTGCATTACACATATATCCTGCTGTTATGTGTTTGCTTTTATGGAAAAGGAGTGGTGTTCCAGCTTGTTGCTGAGAAGGGATAGGACTAGGGTGGGGATCTGAAACATGCAAGGAGGCAGCAGTATGGAACTTGTCTGACCTTCATGTCAAAACTTGTGCAAATTGAATCAACAGATGAAGTTTTTTTTTTCTCCAAGACGTACAATACAAAATACAAAATGACATTTGTACAGCGCTTTTCACGTCGGGAGGACGTCCCAAGGGCTGGGCAGTCAGGGATTTTGACTCGAGCTGCGGGGGTGGGGGGGTGGGAATTGGGATCAGGGAGGACAGGAGAGGGTAGGAGGGTGGCCGAAGGCGCGATCCAAGAGGAGGGTCTTGAGACGTGCGTTGAAGGAGGCAAGGGAGGGGAGCAAGGTGAAGGGACTGTGGGATGGAGTTTATCAAATTATACGACATTGTTGTCCTATAATGTTGAACCTTACTTTCCTCGAGGTGAATTTGGTGCACTCTGGTTTGATTATAGGGATCAGTTTGTTTGGGTACTGAGGTGTCGAATGCATCTCATCTCAATAGCAGGGTCGTGGCGTGGCATATGCTGCAGGAGAACAATCCTAACACTAGGCTGTCACTTGTTTGTGCTGTACGTAAACACAAAGTGCTTCTGCAGCCCATTACCAGGCACACTGTTTGAACACCTTGCTATTTAACAATAACCTCCTGAATATTGGCATCAGTGTGTTCTGTTGACAGTCAATAATAGCAGTGGTTCACTCCTGAGCTGTTTTGTGCAATGATTGTGACTGCTCCATTATATGTCAAGCATGGAATTACTTCCCCATAATGACAGCTATACAGAAACACCATATGATAGTGATGTGACAAAATGTCCTACAACTTTGACTCCCACTTGATGCCATGAAATCTGAAATGACCTAAAATCCCTTCTGAAGAGTTCTGAGGTCAGTAAAGTACTCACCTCATATGTGAGACACTATTGTTATGTAGTCTGACCACTGGAGGAAAAGGCAGATGGACTCAGAATTACTAACACCTCACAAAATGAGCGCTGCTTCCTATTTTTATTCTCCTACAGTTTTCTTGCTTCCCCCCCCCTCCCCACCCCCACCACGCCAACATGATGTCTCTAATTGAATACGTTGAGCAGAAGCCAATTGCATGCTCATGAGGAGGATATAGATACGAATATCTCTCCTACACCATCTGGCTCGCTCAAAACAATAATAAAAGTCTTCAGCAGGAAGCACATGTACTGTCACGTTGCTATACCATTCAAGGCACATGTTAAGCCCTATTTGTAGGCATTTGAGCAGAACAAAGACAACATAAAACTATTATTTCCTGGATAATACTACTATTTTTAACTGCTACTGTATAATGAGCAACACTGTATTTCATGGTCTTCTACCTTTCGCCCACAAAATATACAGTTAATTCACTTTACAGTGCATTCTGTGAAGCGTTTTCAGACCTGATAACGTGCTATATCAAATGCAAGGATATTTATTGTTACATTATTATTCTACCACCTCTGCGTTGCCCAACCTTCATTGTCTGGTTTGTTCCAGTTTGCTCCAACTTCCTGACACTAAAACTTAATATGTTCAATGTTAATAAAGTTCAATGTGCTTATCGCTTTTATTACCCTCCTGTGAGTTTGGGAAAATTTACAGTTATGTTTATTTCATTCATTCCACAACTAGAGGGCATAGGATTTAAATTAAAAAAGGCTCCAGCGAGCTAGAGATCATATTTTAGGGATAATTGCAAACTGAGAAAAAATTAATGCTCCAAGCGATATGACGGCTTCTGTGCTGCTGATGCCAGGTCAAAAGTGATATTTACACTTGCTCCAAAATTCTGGAACACTCTTCCTCTATCCCTCTGCCTCACTGCCTCCTTCCGCATCTTCAGGTAGTACCTGAAGACCTTCCTCTTAGACCGTGCTTACGGTCACCTCCCCCTGGCTCGGTGTCGTGCTCCACCACTATCAAGCGCTCTGCGACACTACCCTGCGTGTGGGGCATGATGTAAGTGCAAGTTGTTGTTGTTTACAGCCATTGCCGCAAACCCACCCCAAAAAGGAGAGTTGATTTGAGAGGGTGATGGATGGAACGTGGAGATAGTTCAACATTGCTAACACTGCAGAAGGAGATGGGACTTAGTAGATGTTGAATTTCTGGCAATATCTTGTTGCACTGTATGAGTATTTAAAAGAAAACTGATTATCTTCCTTTCTTTTGACTCCACTGGAACATGCATGTCGACACCATGAAGTTGTGTTGTTAAAGTGTGATTTGTGACGCAAGAGCGAGGGGATTAACACCAGCAGACCTCATTGACGTGCTCTGAAATTGTCTTTGTGCCTGTGAGTGATACTTTTCCTCCACCTGCCAACACTGATGTCTGATGAACATAAACCTGTATTTACAGGATAGGAGTAAGTAAGTAGGTGCAGGTGTCATGTACTGCTTAATATTTTTGCTTTGAACTTTCTAATGACTGGACACTTTACAATTTATTAGGCACTGGAAATCAATTAGTATAAGAAGTTGCAAGAAGTCCAAGTACTGATAATCCTGCAGTCTAACACTAAATTCCCTTTATACCATAGAAATGCATCAATCTGGTTCACTGCACAAGTCTATTGGATTACTGGACTAATGGTATAACAGAAAAACAATGGTCAATTCACTGATCAGGACAACACAAAGTAGCCTAAATGCTGTATAACAGACATGTGGCCTAAATGGTCTGGGGGGGGCAGGGGAAATTCATTTAATTAGACATATGTATGATAAGTGGTGGTAATAGCTGCAAACCCCTGTTGACATAGAAGCACAGCCTTAAGCTGTATCATTTCCGCGTGCAGGAGAGTCTCTGTGAGCCTTTGAGACATCGTGAAGTGAGAGGTAGTTCGCTTCTCTGTACAATCTCCACAGCCAACTGATCTCCTATAATGTAAATGAAATAGCGGAGCTGGTTGAGTGTGTGCTGAGCACACTAACTAACCGAGATACAGATTAAAGATAAATATTACATGCCAACGCCTTATACAAACCATGAGTTAATCAACTTCAGATCATATAATTTTGTACATATTTTTACAATATTGCTAGCAGACCATTCTAGATCTTCATTACTATTATTGCAAGACACAGGAATGAGGGAGGATGTCACGCATGTACTTAGGATGATTACAAGCAATATATATGATAGATGTGAGGAGGCTATTTGCTTTGCATTGACTGTGAGACAAATATTTAATTATATAGGGGTCCTCTATACAACTGATAGCTGTGGGTCAAAAACAAGGAAAGAAAATTAAGTCTAATTCAACGTGTTATGGTACATCTTACTTTGTGTAGTAGTTTAATTCCAGCTTCGTATTTTTCAGTGGGTTCTTTAGTTAAAAAAACACTTATGTGTATTTATAGGCACTTTATTGCCTATAAATTGCGTGAGACATATATTTATAATAAAATAGAATTAGGATTCTGACCTAAGGCCAATTAAAATATCAAATCCCTGAAGAACATTAACAGGACTAAAATGGATTATGGAACTCACAAAGCATGAGTCAGGTTGTCTATCATTCAGCCACGCAGACAGCAGAATCATTTGACTAAAAGCTTAATGGAAAGACATGTAAGTAATAAATGGAAATATGTCCCACAATACAATACTTTAGTGATACAGTTCAGTTATCAGAGAGCTGTCATATGCAGTACAGAGACCAGATCACTTCACATCACATTAATCAGAAGACAAATGGTGCAGCAAAGGTTGAAAGGGCAACATCATTCAAATGCAAACCAATAAAGATACGCAGAGATGTAGTGGGAAATTTATGGGGTTTTCTTAATGTCACCTCCAAAATTCCATAGAATAGGCTCGCCTGGAATCTGATCTGGTGTATAAACATGAAGATAAATGGACACTTCAAATCTTCACCCGATACTCTTTTACTTGCAAGCACTTGTGAAATGAACCTAAAAACAATGTTTGAAAGAAAATCTGAGTTACTTTTACAGTGGTTTTGATCTTCAAATGGAGATCTTTTTTATTATTTGTAATTAATCAGCTTCAAGCTCTCAGCAGCAGGCAGCTGGCTCGGTTTCCATGGTGCTCATGGAAGGAAGTTGAAAAGCAACCTATCAGTCATGCCTTGGGTCACCCTCCTACCGCCCCCCCCGCCCACCCCCACCCCCTCCTTCCCTGCCCTCCAACCCTCTTGATCCCAACCCCCAGCTTGGGTCCAAATCCTTGACTGTCCAGTGCATCTACATTTGTTAGATAAGGATACCAAGGGATATGGGAAAGGTGCGGGTTATTGGAGTTGAGATACAAATTAGCTATGATCTTAGAGAATGGCAGAATAGGCTCGAGGGGCTGAATGACCTACTCCTAGGTTCCTATGTTCCTTGGGATGTCCTCCCGACGTGAAAGGCATTATACAAATGTAATTTGTTATTGTTGTTGTCGTAATCAGGGCCTTCAGAGACCAGGAATGTCAGCAACTGCTAAGCTCTGCATTTCAGATGCCTCTTATTTACAATCAAGCATCAAAAAAGCTGCCATATTATTTGGAAAAATGTATAGCATGTAGCTGATATATTTGGTTGGTACTTTACTCAGTAGGTATGCATGAAGTATCTACTACAGCTAAATAAGCAGAGTTGTCTTTTGGTGGATTAACGAGAATGATTCTCAAGCAAGTGACTAGATGTACTTCCACTCAAGCAAGTGAGTGGATGATTGCTCACACTCAGACTCTGGCCTGCTCACACTCAGTCCCACTCAGCTGGGGGTGTTATCAGTCGGTGCTTGAATGGATGGCGCTCCAGTCGTGTGATAAATTCACTTAAGTTCCGGCCTGATTCATGTCCCCCGCCTCGCCCACCCTACCATTGGCGGACAGGCCTTCTGCCACTCTGACCCCACCCTCTGGAATTCCATCCCGCAGTCCCTCCGCTTCGCCCCCTCCCTTGCCTCTTTCAAGACCCGTCTCAAGACCCTCCTCTTCGACCGCGCCTTCGATCACCCTGCTTCCCCACCTGTCCTCGCCACCCCCGATCCCAACCCCCATCTTGGGTCAGAAACTTTGACTGTCCAGCGCCGTGGGACGTCCTCCCGACATGAAAGGCACTTTACAGATGTAATTTTGTTGTTGTTGTTGTTGTAAGTTGATCTTGTTTTGTAAGCAGAGCAATATCAGTACAAATGCATATCTATTTGGTACTATTTGGCATTGGTGTATTGCTCTGACAGAACACACACATGCCCCACTAGCTGTAAGTCGTGCACACATTACTTAATCATACAGGGAAATCCACATCAGGAAGGGAAATTGCCCGCTGTGGGCCAAATAACCACATTAAATACATAACAGTCGCAAATGTGATTGATTCTAATGAAAATTGCATCCTCTGCATTGTCTGATTCAGTCATGTGTTTCAAAAGCTGCTGCAAAGTGGTCTTGGCGAATGATATAGCAATACATTACTTAATAAAAAGAGTGCTGCATAAATCAGTTTTGTTACAATTTTGCAATACATATTATCTGAAACTACATATTATTAAAATATCAGATTACTTGATTAGTACACTATTAGAAACCCTGCTGTTATATTAGCAACAAAGAGCTCCCACACAGGAGCTATCTTCACTATAATCCATCCTGCCGAAAGCAAGGAAATGCGTAATACAGGGCTTCAACAGTCTTCAGATTGCCCTTGATCCACAGCTAGACAAGTCAGTTGTGAATTTGTCCAAATCGTTCTGAACCAGGAAATTAAATGTGGCTCTGGTTAATCTTTATAGCTCCCGTCACTTGTATTAATATGTTAACAGCTACTGTTAGGGTAAGAGAAGTTCTCTAACTACATACTTTATACGTACTACTCATAAAATACATAGCTTACCATATACCCTGTGAATTGCTTTGAGATATCTCGACGTCACCAACAACAACAACTTGTATTTATATAGCGCCTTTCACGAGAATAGCGCCTTGGAGTTCTTCAATAAGCGCTAAGGCACTGTATCAAATGAAAGGATTTTTATATTACTTACAGAGAGTAATATGTGTTGATATGGAGGAATGGTAATATTGATTGAACCACCCTTGGTGCTGAGATTAACTCCTTTTTGTGTTTAACTGTAAGTAGATGGTGAATTACCTACATTTCATATATCTGTCTTTACTAGAAACATGAGTTAGTATGAATGAATATGTTACATTGAAAATTAAACTTACAATAGATTTAGGACATGACTGTAGTTTGCATAACCTTTTAATGGAGTATAGTGTAATCCACACACATAATTTGTGCCAAACTCCAGCACAGCATGTGTTTGAAACCAAAACCATGACGCTGTGAGTCTGAATATGGCTTTTCACGTACAGTATTATTACTGGCATTTATAAGGGTATAAATCATCTTCACCCTATTAGATTTATACCCTTATAAATGCCAGAAGATTCACGATGTATGATTCTTCAAAGATCTTTTCTCAAATATCTCCATCTTTTGCATTGTAGAAACATCAAGAAATAAACTCTTAGAGGATTTCTTTGTGAATCTTCTCTGAACCAAATCCTGTAATAAAAGTGAACTGAATTAACATCCCATACATCGCTTAACTAATAAAACCTTTACCGATCTTAAGTGAACTCCTTCGCACAGTTGTGCTTAGCTGCTTTGAGACACATTCTGCAATTATGTCATCACATTTTAGATGAGATACAAACATTAGATGAGATTGATGAAAAGGGCCACTGAAAGTAACCGTTTTCGAAAACAATCAAAACCATTACTGTAATCTTGCAATGACTTTGTTGAATGACTGAAGAGGAAGCGACTGAAGGGACAGAAAATGTGTCACTTTAAATCGTAACCGCTTTACTTGCAATGAAAAGATGACTGAATTACTCGGTGATTACTCAGCGATTGCAAGCTTGCATTTCTAATGTTTGGCTTAGAAAACAACTGAATTCCACCTTTCCATTGTTTTTATGACAGATTTAATTCCTGATGCGTTTCTTAAAAGAGATGAGTATTTTATTAGCTTGTGTTCATAAAGTGTGGTGCTTTTGAAAATCAGTTTGCATAGAATTTAAAAAATACGACCTCATAAAGCAACAATATTGTTCTTTGCAAAATATTTGAATTGAGTGATAATTGTATCTGCAATTCATACTGCGATCTCTTCTTCTGGACATGTGTAGAATAACTTGATACGTTTGATTATTTCAAGAAGTTTCCCAATGCTAGTTTTAAAATGCTTCTTGTGGATGGATTTACAATTTGGGAAATAAATCCATCCATCCTATAACAAAGAACTATTTTCAAGAGCTGTTTATGGTTGTTATAACAGTACAACATAGAAATCCTTTGAGAATGCTTTTGTCTCAGGTCTTCCTTTGTTCTTATTTGGTTTTCAATTTTATTGCCTGATTCGGTTGCATTGATATGGCAATGCAAGGTTAATTAACCCCGATATTTGAACGAGTTCCCTTAAAAAATTGGAACCCTTTGACAGGAACTGAACAGTCCATGGACTCCAAACCAGATCAATAGATGTCAGCAAACACCACACAGACAAAAGAACAATACCAGAACCTCGATATAAAGTGTGACCTTCAACACCCTGAAGCAGTCTGAGTGGATTGCCCACTGTCTTAGCCTGAAATGGATAGAGTTTTAACATTGGTACTCACAGCCTAAATGTACTAAAAGAGTGTAATATTTACCCATCCCCTCTTGAAGCCTCAACTAGTTTCGGAACTAACTGCAGGCTTCAAATTCCAGCTCACTTTCACTTCACGAACACTTGGCTTCCGAGACAGAACACTTATCTTAAATGGCAATTTATCAAGTTGAGACAGAGCTGGTGGAGTGCTCCTAGTGCTACAGAGATCATCGAGTGCTACAATTTGATATATTTTTTCTTTTGAAAAATTCTGAACAAATCATTTAAATGCCACGGGGCTTCCAAGAGTTCATTAAAGGCCCAGGACAAAGAAATCAAACCCTCTCCTCTCCCTATCTGTGCTGCGTTGATTGGCTTTTAATACATGTGGCTATTTCATACACTGCTTTGAACACCTTTATACTCTCAGTCATTGGGACTCCTGACCCACTGTCTAGCTCCCTTTCAAATGACCTTGAAATCCCATATATATACAAAGGTGACTGACGCCCGTTGAGGCAGATATGAGAACACAGTCCAACAGAATTAATGTCTAACGCTCAGGCCCAACTCAGTGAAAATAGAATAATGTTGTGGTATTGTTGAAGTGCTGATCTATTGTTAATGAACTGGAGACAGATATGTACAGATTCTCTGAAAAGCAGCAATATCAGTCACAGGTGTGGTGTCAATTCTATATTTAGCTTAGTGGTCAGCGCAATCATCTAGCAAGCGAGATGATTCTGGCTGGGCAACACCTCAGACAAGTTTCCTTACTCCACACAGCTTTGTTTACCCAGCAGTAACTAGGAATCCAGTTGTTAGTTGATTGGCGGATCGCTTTTCCGGGGGTAATAATCCCTTGATAAATGATAATTTGGTCACTCAATCCATGACTGTTTGGGGGACACTGCTGTATGCAATTGGCAGATCGCTTTTCCGGGAGTAATAAGCCCTTCAAATATAATAGTAATACTTTGGTCACTCAATCCATGACAGTTTGAGGGACACTGCTGTTTAGCTGCGTTTCGCCCACAAAACACAGTCACTACAGTCTACAGTATATTCTGTGAAGCGCTTTGAGACGTCTCGAAGATGTGATAAGGAGCTATATCAAATGCAAGGATTATTATTATTATGACTTCTGTTCTGATTCTGACATTGGCTTTGGTGGATTGTAGTTGTTTTTCTTAAAGTCAAGCAAACTTTTCATAAATTGACCAGTTACTGTTTTGGTGCTAAAAACTGACAGCAAAGGATGAACAAACTAGTGAATTACAGTAATTATGTGACAATGGAAATCTTCTAATAATATGCTTTCATTTGATCCTGAACCATTTTCAGTACAATTTGCAAACATATAGTTCATAAATTGAAGCTAATTGAAGGATTAAGCAAAACTGAATACTGATAATCTGAAATAAAAACAGAAAATGCAGGAAAGTGACAAGGTCAATCAGCATCTAGAAGAGGTGAAATCCAACATGTTAATCTCTCATCTTTCACCTGCTAACTGAAATGTTCATTTTTAGCATCAGTTACCATGGAATATATTTATGCTTTAATGTATATTATATATGTATAAATTGTATAAATCAATGTGTTTCTATATTCACTGAAAAGTGAATTGACCATATATTTTGCAGACATGAAATGTGACAGCCAACCACGTAATAATAATAATATTAATAATAATAATAATATTATATGCTGTCTGCTGTCAATCTGTCTGTCTTGTTTTAAGGTTTTCTGAGAATCAATATTGCATTTGGTTAACAAGTTCTAAGTGCCACAGTTGTGGTCCAGAAGATGGAGAAATAGTTTCATGTCTTTTGCAAGATCCATATAAAGTGACACGTTTAGTTCCAACAGAGACTGACTTTCACCCTCATTGCAAAAATAACCATTTTTTATATCAACCGGGTCCGTCAGAATTAAGAGGTTTTTCTCCTCGTACCTAAAAGCCTTGTGACATGTATCAAAGTGATATACTTCCACTTTTTGTTCCCTCTATAAAAAAANCGTAAAGTCCTAACAGATGCATCATTAAATTTCCCCAAAAGTCATTTATCAGCTATCATTCTCCCACGCTTTGACGAACGCCTTTGTTTTATTCTCTGCCTGATTAGCGGATGTCACTCTGACATTCTCAAAAGACTAAATGATAACAGGCTGGCATTCAAAGGACTTATTGAACTCTATGTCGTTTCTGTGAAAAGCAGCATTAATCAGCTGGATACAAATACAAAGGGACAAGTGAGCTCAGAACACAGATATATTTTATCAACTAGAGTTAGTTATTCCTTATAGTTAATGTAGAAATGTTCACTTGAGAGTGCCTCTGATTTCCTACAGAGCTTGTTGTTTAGCATGTTTAAGAATTCTTTCATGGTCATGTTCAATGACTAGTGGTCAGCGCTTTCTGGTCTGGAGTTAGTTCGTTGGAAAGCAACAGGTGATACTGGAAATCAATTGGATTGAGAACTCTAAAAACACCACCAAAGCTCCTGAGCGACTGCGAAGCCGTTCTCTACCCCCTCCTCGCTCCCTCCCTTCCCTCCCCTCACCCTGACCATTTCCCCCCTGCTCGGGTCCAGTGCCTTGGGACGTCGTCCCGACGTGAAAGGCGCTCTATGAATGAAATCTTGTTGTTGTTGTTGTTGTTGAAGCCGAATCTGCAGGCACACCCTCAGAAGATAAAAGCCTAAACCTGTGCTGCAAAGCCAAATATGATGAGAATGTACATTTTTAGGTACTAAGCTGCAACAAAATATGTAATTATGGTTGTACTTTGACTCACTTGACTGGGAGTGTTGTGGGGAGTGCAGGTGTGTGCCTGTTTTGAGCTGGGTCTCGGGCAAGTCATCAGATTTTCATTACAGGCCCAAGCGTCTTGCAAGGTTAGAGTCAAATAAGGTTTACATTGGATTTCTGAAACTATTTTTTGTCAAATCACAATTGTTCCTGATTTTGTAAGTCTTTTCCCAGTCAAATCTATATCAATAAATATGGTCATTTCTTCTTATTCATTTACATTACAAATATATCAACATTTCAATTCAAGAACAAAATTCCCTCCATTGGTCATTTGTTACAGTTTCGGGATACTAATTGGAATCAATTCAGTCTTTCCAAGGTATTTAGGAAACTGCATGCACTAAATGACTTATATGACACTTGCTTTAATGTGTACATTTTTTCCTTCCCTCTGCATACAATGTAAGAAATGTGACCAGTGTGCATTCTGTCTCTAGGCCTCTGTCGCAAACAATAGGAGAGAGTCTATCCGTAACAGCTCTCATTTCCCTGTGTGAGATAAGCTTGTTTAATTATCTTTGTCCTGAGTCATTGACTAAATGTCTTCTTTGTAACGATTTGCAATCGCTTCCTGTCTTTGATCATTGTTAATTCAACGTTCACAATCAGGAAGGCAAAATATTTGCATTTCTGACCTATGTTCAGTATCTTTCTTTGAAGACAACAGAAATGAAGAAGCAAAGGAACAGATGTTCAAAGGAACACACAAAGAATAGAACTGTAATAGATTGGGTGATAGCATGTCCCTGATTTCTGGGGACAATCCCCGGATGAGGTATTGTGTCCCTGGGGCCAAATTTGCCCTGTCTTGAGTTACTGAAATGTAATACTGCAATAAATCATTATTATTTATTATTATATTATTATTATATATTACTGCAATGTGCACCTCCAGTTGTTCTGGAGATCGGTTATAACGTTGTTGGTTAGGTTACTACTGACATGAAAGAGTTTGTTTAAAGAAGGGTTGTTTTGGAGTTATAATCTCAAATACATCATCTCCAATATGTGAGTGCAAATATAGTTACAACAGTTCACGCTCAAAGCATCCAAATTTGTCTCTACATTCCTTTACGTCTAATTTCCTGCAGTGTTCACATTTCCTGCAAAAATTTGCAGCAATCCTCTCATTTCCTGCAACATTACAACTCTAATTCCTCGCTCTAATGCTCCCTGGCCCTCTTGTGACTTGTGCTCCACAGCCATTTGCTGTGATCCCTTGGCTCACTGTTTGTCGCTTGTCAAGCACAGCCCATCATTCTCGTTTCTCACAGGAACTTCTAGCAATGACTTTCTTCCATTCAATTATGCGTGGATTTATTTGTTTACTTTATTTTAGCAGGATATGAACAAGCCCACAAACAGTTTTTTTACGCAGGTTTTCCGCAAACTTGTTGCTCGTTCTCAATAGGGATCCTGAGCAAAAAGTGAACGTAAAAGAGCAGTGATGGAAAATAAGATAAAGAAAGGTTTCTCGCCAAGATTTTCCATGAATTACTGAGTAATTAATTTCTCAAAGGGGATTATAATAACTTACCTTGGAAGTCACAGTCTAGGGGTGAGATCCAGTGCAGTTCCTGGGGTAGCTCTACTTTATTGCCAGAGGTGCCGCCCTTCAGATGAGAATTTAAATCAATGTCCTGTCTTCTTATTCAAGTGGACATTAGGATCCCAAATTCCTGCAAATTGGCTGCTGTGTTTCCCTGCAAAATACAGACACTACGCATTACAGTAAACCCTGTGAAAAGTTTTGAAACGTCCTCCAGGCGTTAAAGGCACTATATCAAATGCAAGGATTTGATCCTTTAAGAGACATGCTATTGATTTCAAGTAGTGCATATCCACAACACTTGTTTCCCACTAGTTACTGCAATTCTTTTTGTTGCTCGGAGAACTTCTCATTCACTTTGATGCTCTTGTTTCTTGCAATATGAGACTGCAATATTTGTGCTTCCCAGGTCTCTTGTGATGCTTTTGTTTTTTATAACTCGCATTTTTCAAAGTGATTTCTCTGGGTATACTTGCTTCCTACATGTATTATTTTCCACATTCAAGACACTCTAATGATTTACTACTCTGAATCCTTATGGAATTTATGCTAATCATTTTCTTTTCATACAATGATAATTATTTGGGGAGGGCAAGTTTGCAGGGTTATGGGGAGAAAGTGGGGGAGTGGGATTGATTTGGATAGCTCTTTTCAAGGAGACGGCACAAGACACAATGAGCCGAATGGCCTTCTTCTGTGCTGTATAATTCTATGATTCTATGAATGATCTTATTGCAGTTCTCTTCTCTACGTCTACCGACTTCCAATACTGGTGATGGAACAGCTACTAGCTTGAGCTCTGATTAAAAAAACAACCAAAGTACATTAAATATTTTGGTAGTATTTCTTTACTCAAGGGTATTTAATAACTGAAACAGGGAACTAGGAAGGGTGGTTACAGCAAGGACACTGGACTCATTTAAGAAAAAAAATGTTGCTGTAATGGGAGGATGATAGAGTGGGTATTCTGGAAGAACTTTATCTCAAAGCGTAAAACCATTTACATTGATCTATGGCTATTCCAGTCATAATTGTTATTAAAAAGCAACTTAGACCCCCAATTCCTTACATTCCAGTTTATCTTCAAAAATTATTACACGTCAAGTTTAACATAAACAGTTTGAAAATAATCCGCACATCAATTCCACTTTTTTTAAATGTTTTTTAAAGTTAATGGATAGTGCAAAACTCTTTTCTTTCTTTCTTTCTTTCTTTCTTTCTTTCTTTCTTTCTTTCTTTCTTTCTTTCTTTCTTTCTTTCTTTCTTTCTTTCTTTCTTTCTTTCTTTCTTTCTTTCTTTCTTTCTTTCTTTCTTTCTTTCTTTCTTTCTTTCTTTCTTTCTTCTTTCTCTCTTTCTTTCTTTCTCTTTCTTTCTTTCTTTCTTTCTTTTCTTTCTTTCTTTGAACCAGTGAGGATCATCGGTACAGCAGTTTGCAAAGCCAATGAAGAAAGGGAGAACATTGAAAACATTATGCACTGGTACTTGAAATTGTTGACGACTCTGTGTTGAAATTAAACAGCTCGATTTTTAAGAGTATTGAAAGTGAGTAGCACAGTGAGCACATTGTGTTAGACTCTGCCTCATTGCATTGTTTAGCAATTCTCCGCAAAGTTGGCGATCGTGGTTGTCTACATGCTTTTACACAATGTATCTGCTGTTGCTGTACTCTCAATCTGAGAACAAGTCAGGGAAAACAGACGAAAATGTGTATCCAAGAGCTAAGAACGAGAAGATGAAAAAGAACTTAACACTGGTATATTTTATATTTATATTTTGAGCACATGTTCATTGATACATTTTTTTGGATATCAGAAGGTTTTATGCTTTTAAAAAAAAAGCAACAACTATTATTTTACTTTAGGAGGCTATCTGCTTATCTTAGTTTCTGGAAAAGACATCATTCTGGTGTCTGTGTTTATACATTGCAATGGGAGTTTGTGGTGGGGGGAATGAGGACACAAACCCATGCATTAGTGACCTAAGGCACAATGAATATGCCATTGATTTTTTTCTACTACTAACTGTTGCCTGATATGATTGAGCCTGATTAGAGCACAAGTATATGAATAATAATAATAATAATAATCCTTGCATTTGATATAGCGCTTTTCACGTCAGGAGGACGTCCCAAAGCGCTTCACAGAACACACTGTAAAGACTGTATATTTGTGGGCGAACGCGGCAGCCAATTGCGCACAGCAATGTCCCACAAACAGTCGTAGATTGAAAATGACCAATTTATTACTGTTTTTTTTGTTTTGGAGGGATTATTATTAGGCTCTGTGTGGAGTAAGGAAACTTGCCCAAGGTTTCGCCCTCTGCCTGGAATTGAACTCAGGTCTCTCACTTGCAAAGCGATATAGCTATCAAAGTTGTTCTCCATAGTAATTAAATATAACCTGAGGGACCATGTAAGTAACCAACAAAAATGTTAGTGTACAGTCAGTTTCCTTTCCACATGCACAGACACAATAATGCTGCAGGTTTGGGCGTTGGCATAGTTTGCTCATGACTGTGCAATTTCCTGCTCTGGTGGATGGGACACAATTTAGTCACCTTAGGTTATAAACTTCACTGAGCCAACAATGTGATGATTCTTCACAATTAAATGTTACTCCTGCATGTGTTATCCTGACTAAACATTTTGTGACTTTCTTCTCATGGGTAATTATTGCCACTAATGGGTCTGATTGACAAAGAGAATAGTCTTTATAAAAGCTTACGTGTTTTTTCCTCAGTTATACTGCATTTTTAGCATTCATATAAGCAGTTTACCTCCAGTCTCAAAACTAATCTGTTACCTTTGCTAAAAAAATTAAAGGTTTTGCACGGGTTATTAGCATTATTAATATTAAGTGTGACATACTCCAGCTTGTTAGTAAAATCATATCATAGCAACCAGCTTTCAATGCTTGGTGTGGGAGCTCTGCACATGTTCACAAGTTAGTGAATGGGCTTGGTGGGCGAATGGCTGTTTCTCATTCCATGTTTTCTTTGGAAGCTGTACCTCATCATTGAACCAACTATTTCTCCTCTAAACACAGCAGCATAAAGCACAAAGCACTGATCACTGTACTGTCATGTTGCCTTTACATTGATCTTATGACTGATCTTACCATCACTGAACAGTATTGACATGTGTAACAAATAGGCGTGACATAAGCGAAATAAAGAACCTAGATGGCGAATAGTATTACATGGTAGTTCCACCACATATTGTGCAAAGTAGAACTCAATCTACATACGTTAGATAAGAACCTGACTCAAACTATTTTCCCACCAGCTCTTTGGTGGGTGGGAAAAAATGTCAAAACAGCTGTATCCTCACTCTCACTGCTGGCTAACTCCAGCTGTAACTTTAGAACCTCCTGCCTTAAGATCTGCTCTTAACCATATTAATGTCAATGTCACAAGCAATGCCTGTGTGCACTGCACATCTGACATAAATCAAAATATACAACACAAGGGCCCAAACGTGCACTAACCGCTAAGAAGAATGACCTTTTTGCTGCTTCTTTACAAGAGGAACCCTATTATTAAGATGAAGCAAAAAAGCTGATACACTTAAGAGGTCAGAATAAGAACCAGCCTCTTGCACATGTATGATGGGTCGAATGGTCTCCCTCTGTGCTGTAATTTCTGGGATAATCTGCACATCCCTAAGTATGTTGCCTGATATAGCCATCAAATTGATATGCTTATAATTAAACATTCACACTCCTTGCAGACGCGCTTTTTTCTGCTCGCTTGTATCGCAGGTTCTAGTTCTGTTTCGTAAGTGCCTGCAGTGAACTGAGAGACGCTTGTTTTTTTTAAGAAAGACAGGTATTTGGGGAGTAGGGCGAGGTGTAGGTGTAGAGGCAGGTCTGTACAGTGTAGAGCGAAGTGAAGGGGAGGCTGGGTTTGAGGTAGGGAGTCTGACAAGGGAGTTGAATTCCTTTCCAGTGAGGGTGAGAGCAGGGTGGGGCGCCACCGTCAGTCACTTTATAATCTCATCCCCCACAACACAAAGCTGCTGCTGAGAGTGAGGAGAGACACACAGCACCAACATCATAACTTCACCCAGAACAGGAGGCCATTCCAATATGGTGGCCACGGGCAAGTGGTTTCTCATCTATTTCTCTTTATTTTCCTTCACGACCTGGACTTCAGCTTTTAACTTAGACACAGAAAATGTCATGAAGAAAACTGGAGACAGGAACAGCTTGTTTGGCTTTGCCCTGGCTATGCACCATCAGGTGACCCCAAGGAAAGAGCTGATGTAAGTGTTCAATTAGTTTTTAATAATAATAATAATAATCCTTGCATTTGATATAGCGCTTTTCACGTCGGGAGGACGTCCCAAAGCGCTTCACAGAACACACTGTAAAGTGAATTGACTGTATATTTGTGGGCGAACGCGGCAGCCAATTGCGCACAGCAATGTCCCACAAACAGTCGTAGATTGAAAATGACCAATTTATTATTTTTTTTGTTTTGGAGGAATCATTATTAGGCTCTGTGTGGAGTAAGGAAACTTGCCCAGGGTTTCGCCCTCTGCCTGGAATTGAACCCAGGTCTCTCGCTTGCAAAGCGAGTGCTCTAACCGCTGAGCTACAGGACTCCACGAAGGGGGAAGTGAAGGGGGAAGAAAATCATTGGTTATAATAATAATAATAATAATAGTAATAATAATAATCATTGACTTTGGTATAACGGCTTTCACCTCGGAAGGACGACGACGACAACTTCCAATTTTATGGTAGGTCAGGACACCAAGAGAATTCTGTTTTCGAATAGTGTCATTGGGTCTTTAATGCCCAGCTAAACAGACGGACAGGGTCTCCCTCTAATGTTTTATCCGAAAGGCTCCACCTCCAACAATGCAGCAAAACCCCAGCACGGCACTGGGTGTCAGCCAAGACTATATGAAGTTCCAAGCCCCACAACCTTCTGACTCGGAGACGAGAGTGCTACCACTGAGCCAGGCTGACACATTTAATTTCAAACTTCTGAGAAATTCAGAGGAATGTATGGTATAAACCACTGCACTTTAAGCAGAGACCTGATCTTTCTATCCAAGCAGATTCTGTGTCCTGTAAGACCCATTGCTTTATACAAAGTTCTCTTTGTACTTCCCCTATTGACCTCAGAACGTTTTAATATTTAAGATTGTATTAGCTGCGAATTCCTGGGGGTCGACTCTTTCGATTGAAAAAGTGTAGCAGGACAGGATGGGAGACTGTTTTGAGTAGTTTCAGACAGGAATTGTTCCTGCAAAAATCATTGGTATTCAGTGAAGTGCCGATTGATGTCAGCGGATACAATCTGATTCCTTTTGGGATTTGATCAAGGAATCTTCACAAGTCGTATTGTGCTTCTTTTTGACCCGAAGTCCAGTCAAAAAAAACTGTCAGACTGAAAAGGCCCATTTACCATTCACATTGTTGTCCTTCAGTCGAAAAAGCAGGTTGTTCGTGGCGCAGCTGTAACAAAGAACTTCTTTTAAATTACTTCTTTGTTGTCATAAACTTTTTTTTATTCACCCTGTTTCCCCTAATTTGATCATGTCACCGATTGTTATTTTTGCATAAGATCTAGTTTTAACGTGCTAAAGGCAGGAGTAACGTCGGAACTTTTCTTTTGCTGATGTGTTTGATTGGATCATTGGTTACTAAGGATATAACACTGTACTGTTGGATTATTCAATTTAAAAATAATTTAGATATGTGGCTGATTCCTGTGAGGAGATGCACTATATTGATGTGTTCAGCTCCAAGGAGACCCCGCTTACTCCCAGGAGGATAGTCACTAATTGGTCATTTGACATGTGATAAGCACGGGTTTGAGCTACCCACATTCTTTGCAATGAAAGCGGATTTGTTTTGCTTTGGTGAACCACATTCCCTAGATAAGCAGTGCAGAGACCTTTAGAGACAACATTTATAGGCCCTTTCCATTTACTTGCCATTTTCATGTGTTTTTCAGCACTAGCAACCTGTGAGATTGTGTTTGTTTATCTCTCAGGAAGAGTTCATTCAGCCTTTCACAGTTCAAACTCACTTGAGCATTGCAAACAATGTATTGGTAACCAGTTGCGGATCATGTGAAGTTGCAATCTCCTGCTGTCTATGTTGGTATATATTTATTCTTACATGTTTCAACTACAGTCTGCCATTCTGACATTGCATTTCTGTGTAATAGGCTGTCGTTTTTGAATGAAATGCAAATACAGTAACTTCACAGCAACTTGAAGTTGGGAGTGGTCTAGAGTTTCCTTACGATAAAAGGGTGAAGGTTTTTGTTCAAAAAAAGCATAGGAAGGGAAGGGTGAGGTAACATTGTTGTCTTAACAATATTCATTGATTAAGCAAATGCAGTATTGACTAGGGACAATGAGAATAATTACACATTGCATTACTTCAGTTTAGTGACCTTGATGTATTTGTATTTAAAGTAAATGTGTTTCCTTAAATGTAAACTCTCCGGGACGCTACCCTGCGTGAGGGGCACTATGTAAATGCAAGTTGTTGCTGTTGTTTCTATCTAGGAAGAACCACTCAGAGCTAAAGATTATGTGTGGTACATATACAGTTTGCAGAACGACTTGTTCTAATGTTCTTATGCCACTTTAAAAAAGCATTATTGCAGACTTGTGCCTTTACAGAGCACCACAGGCAAGATGTAACTACTAAGTTAACAGAACACTCAGTGAGTTAAAGCTTGTGCTGGAACAAAGTTAATGACCTTGGCATCATGCAAGCTGTAAATGGAGCAAAGCCAGTGAGTGGCAGAATTGTGGCTAATTTCCAGCTGTTCTATGAGTCACTTTAAGGAGTAGACATTGCCCTGCAAACATTTGAGACTCTAAGAACATAGTTGCTTCAATTCTGTAGTAGCAAACTGAATGCCAATCAAGAAAGTGTTGGTGTTTTCAAATCTGCCCTTAATTATTACATTTTAGTTGTGAGCTCTCAGTGTTGTTATGGTACTGTGGGCAAATATACCATCAATATAGACCATGCCGTTTAGGATTAGTTTGCCAATTTCTTTGGCTGCATTTATACTAAAAAGCTACAAGATTTTTTTAAGTCTCAGTCTTGTCTGTAATTTAAGTGGGAGTGGAGATAGGCACTTCAAAGAATGTACAGCACTTGGCCCAACCAGTTCGTGTTGGTGTTTATACTCCCACAAGTCTCCATAGTTACAGAGTTCTGAGAATGCATCAGATATGTATTTTTAATTGTAAATGTTATTCTATTGTAACTTTTTTTTAAAACTCTATTCTGAACAGGTTGCTGGTTGGAGCTCCAAAAGCAAAAGCACTTTCAAATCAAAATGCTAATATCACAGGAGGATTGTACAAATGTCCCATCACTTCTGCAGAAAGAGACTGTGAACGGGTCATTTTTGACAATAATGGTAAGTGATTTGGTTGACTTGTGCAAAATAATATCAAGGTATTTCTGTCCTCTAAGGAGTTGGCATTCACTGAAAGACCAAAGCACTGGCACATTTTTAACTTTAGGAAATTACAATTAATTTTAATGTCTATATCGTAACAACTTGAGCATGTAATTAATTACTGTGAAAAAATGCTCTTGTTTTATTATGAGTTCCAATATTGGAAAGTTATACAATTCAACTGCACAACAGGATCTTGTAGTCAACCAATTTCAGTTCCCAGCTGCAACCTGTATGCATTACTCCACAAGTCAGTAATACAGGTGCTTATGAACACTTCTGCAAATGACCTTTATAATTTCTCTAGTTACAATAAGACATTATAACCTCCCTCCAGTTGGAAGAGACTGCTGATGTGATTATTAAGCCTTTGGTCAGGAAGCACTGAGTAACTGCTGTACTGCCTCTGTATCAAATACTGCAGAAAGAAACAACTCCAGCAAATGTCATTGCTCTTTGTGACCTCAAGGAAAGTACTGTGGGAAATGCAGTTGTTTTGAAGTTGATCTGGGTGTGATAGAAACCACTGCCTGGCGCAAGTTTCTTCAACAGTGGGAATAGCAGGAGATGCTGCAGAACCTCAGGAAGCAGTGCTGCAATAGAAAAGCAGGATGAGTTTTCCAAAAGGATGTGATTTCAGTCATTTAGCATGCAAATGCAACATTCTTTCTAGGATTTGAATGCAGCACATAGTAGTATGCCTTGGAAAGGCTTCATAGCCTTAGGGGTTTTCATGGTAATCACTATTGTTTGTTTCACAAAAGCCAATCTGTCCTTATCCTGTGCAAAATCAATGTAATCTTTGTGAACATTTCAACACATCTATTGGTGTCTATACTGTTTGCTGCGGCCATTTGCCAATGTGTTTCTGCATTACAAATGGCTGATGTCCTGATTGCTAGGTCACTGGTAATATCACTTCCTGTGCACTGTATGCTATTTGACGGAATTGTCATTGATGACACGCTGAGAAGGTTTTAGACCTTCCTGCATGTAACAAACGTCATTAAAAATGACTAAAATAACGGTAACATAATCATCAAAGAATCATAGAATTATACAGCACAGAAGGAGGCCATTCGGCCCATTGTGTCTGTGCCGGCTCTTTGAAAAGAGCTTTCCAAATCAATCCCACTCCCTCCTCTCTCCCCATAGCCCTGCAAGTGTCATCCCCAAATAATTATCGAATTATTGAGATAATAATAATAATAATAATAATCCTTGCATTTGATATAGCGCTTTTCACGTCGAGAGGACGTCCCAAAGCGCTTCACAGAAGCCACTGTAAAGTGAATTGACTGCATATTTGTGGGCGAACGCGGCAGCCAATTGCGCACAGCAATGTCCCACAAACAGTCGTAGATTGAAAATAACCAATTTAGTATTATTTTTGGTTTTGGAGGATTATTAGTAGGTGTGAGATAATCATGCTGGAGATCCCCTAATGTTGGAGAGGCTGATGTAGATGTGATCGAATTGCAGCCTCTGTTGTCTCAGATTGTAACCTGCATTTCTGGCTGAAGCATTGAGAAGATCACTTCATCAGATGTTTTTTGATACGTTTGGAGTCAGAAACATTACTTCCATTACCTTCCAGCGCTCCCACTAAAGATTCCTTCCACCATCTGGAGAGGTTATGTAGAGGCCATGAGTGTAAAACTGTGATTTCTGAAAAGGTTGGATTATTCAATGACAAGAGTCTTTGTTTCACTTAAAACGTTCATATGTCTAACTATATAATTTGAAACAATTTAGCCCTGATATAGATTTCATGGAGTTTAATAATAATGATGATCCTTGCATTTGATATAGTGCTTTTCACATCTTCTAGATATCTCAAAGCACTTCACAGAATATACTGTAAAGTAAATTGACTGCATATTTTGTGGGCGAAACAAAAAAAAGTTGGGACCTTTTAATATTTTAATTTTAAAATTAACATTTCAATTCTATTCTTTTCAGCTGACAATGATGAAAGCAAGGAAAATCAATGGATGGGTGTATCTGTGGCAAGCCAGAAAGTGGGAGGAAAGGTTCTGGTGAGTGTTATTTAACTGTTGGGGAAAGTATGATATCGCATGACTCTCTTACTCTGGTGATTAAAGCTGATCCCTGTATTTGACGTTACAGCAAATGATAATAAAGATGGTTATGTAGTTCATGGGAGAAGTCGTTGAATTTATTTAGTGTGGATAGAAGGAAGAAAATATTTGGGGAATATTGTCCTCATGGAGCTGACGGCTCTGCGTAGTTTTACAGCACGAGTAGAACATTTCAAAGAGAATTACTGACAAGTGAACACTCTAGAGATTCAAGAGAAGAGCATCTTCAACCATTAATCACTATGTAAAAAATCATTTGTAAAACAGTTTAACTAATCTATCACTATAGTAATAAGAATAATCCTTGTTTCAGGGGGACATCAGGTGGTAGGTTTTCTGTTGATGAGGTTGCTGAAGATGGACATCAGCAGTAGTCAAAATGCCGTCCCCATGACGTTGTGGGGAACATTTTTTGTTTTAATGTTCTCTTGTTATCAAACTGGAAAAGGAAAATACTTTAAAACATTTGCAGAAACAGTGAATTTCCGGTAACATTGCTGGATTTTTTTTATTGCTTCTCATTTTAAAATATCATCTCATTTTAGGTTTGTGCACATCGATATGAGCAAAGACGACATAGGAACACAGCCATAGAGTCTCGTGACGTGACGGGACAGTGTTATATTTTGAGTGAGGACCTAGTTTTCCGGGACGATCAATTTGATGCAAATGTCAAAATTTGCCATGGACGTCTTCCCAGTCACGAGAAATTTGGGATTTGCCAGCAAGGAGTAGCTAGCACTTTTGGCAAGGACAGCGATTATGCTGTATATGGTGTTCCTGGTGCCTACTACTGGAAAGGTAATTTATTTTAACAGTTCTTTTCCTGTTTTCTGAAGTCACGGACATTTTGTTGGGATATAATAATAATAGTTATAATAATAATCCTTGCATTAATGATAATAATAGTTGCATTGATCTAGCGACTTATAGTGTCATCGAGACTCTCAAAGCACTTCACAGAATATACTGTAAAGTGGTTTGATTGTGCATTTTGTGGGTAAATATAATTTCATGGTTGTTGGTCGCCTTCGCCTAACTGACCATTCTTCATACATAAATCCAGTCAATGAGAATTTGTAGCTTTCTAGTCTATGGGGATGGGGGAGGGGAGGAAAGGGGGACGGCACAGCCGAGCCCAATCTTTGTCTTCATGCAACAGCCACACACTTACACTTGCCAACAGAGGTAATTATATAGTTACAATGAGCAGCAACACTGTCTGATACCTCCTCCACGCATTGGATCCTCCACCCCATCTACATATTGTACTGCCTGAGATTCCTTGACCCAGGACAGGCGAGGATTTAATCTGATAAGAGTAATCATTATAAGAGCTATGGAAAGATCAATTTGTTAACTGATTTAGTATTCCTCAGATGTTTCTGCATGTGTCAAACTCCCAACTAAACAAATACATATTTTGCTTTTTCAGGAATTGTTCATGTGGAATCGAGAAGCACTGATTTCACTAATTTTGATGATGGACCCTATGAAGTTGGTGATGAAAACAAAAGGGATGAGTCGAAAGTTCCTGTGCCTCAGAACAGTTACCTAGGTGGGCACAAAGAGGCAGAAATTCTGCTGTTGGTTTGTGTAGTGCAGTGTAGTGCTAGTGTTCAACAGTGAAACCATTAACCATTTTAAAGATTTGAAGACGTCCATTCTGCAACGACATCTTGAATTCTAATACCTTCGTTTACAATCTAAATT
Organism: Callorhinchus milii; assembly: GCF_018977255.1. Classification (NCBI taxonomy): domain Eukaryota; kingdom Metazoa; phylum Chordata; class Chondrichthyes; order Chimaeriformes; family Callorhinchidae; genus Callorhinchus; species Callorhinchus milii. Next base: position 26,799,257 of record NW_024704747.1, on the reverse strand, counting down.
TTATATATATAACCATAGAGTATTCACAATGTTCTGACAAACACTGTATCTGTTACAAAAATGGTCAGAGGCTTAATATTTAGAATTAGGATCATGATCTCTTAGAGTCTGTCTGAAAGCCCCTTGTGTTATAGATTCTTACTAGAAGCCTCTTATTTTTCAAGAAGTAATATTCAAGTCTCCAGTGCTGTGGAACTGACCCTGTTTACAATGAGGCTGCAATGGCAACAGCAGATAGTTATGATAGCAGATAGTAAAACTATTTTACAACAAAGAAATTACATATTTACATTTATAATTTCAGTGGAACATTCCCTTGTTGCAGCTCTTAGCATCTTTCTGAAAAGGAAGCTATAAGAGGGGCAAAATCATTTTAAAACCCGTTGCAATAACGGACGAACAGAAATGAGAGACCGGTAGATTCCACGTATTTTGGTTTTGTATCCTTCCTCCTTTCTGCAAGTGAAGTTTTCTGCAATATACCTTGTTTTACATTCATTGCAATTGCACTGGTCCAGAAGACATGATAAGGCATTTTATCAATGGCAACGCTTATTATATACCACTGGTTCGAAGCTGGAAACTGAAGGAAGTTTTGGAGTTGTGTAGATTTTGTTATCCATCTGTACAGATTATGCTGTGAAATCTAATCCCATTGCCTTGTGTTAGGTTTCTCTCTGGATTCGGGTAAAGGGATCACAAACCAGGACGAATTGACTTTTGTATCTGGTGCACCAAGAGACAAGCATTCTGGAGCTGTAGTTTTTCTAAAAATGGTACGCCAATCAAACACCCTAGAGGCTGAACACATTTTGAAAGGAGAAGGACTGGCATCTTCTTTTGGATATGATGTCGCTGTTGTTGATCTTAACAAGGATGGGTAAGTGATTAGGAATCAATTAGTTCTCCCGCCTCGAACATTCAAATGCTTTCCTCGCCAGACTTGCCAGCTCCACCATCCACAAAATCCAATTGATCTGGGCGCCAGCATACTTGCCAGTACTAAACTCCGTACCCCCATCACAGCAGTTCTAGCTAGGCTCCACTGGCTCCCTATCACTCCCTATAGCCCTTCACATGACACTGTGTAGTAAATAAAGATTATTTTAGACTGTTACGATTGTATGAATTGCTGATGGGTGAGGCAAAAATTTGGAAAAATATCATAAAATTCTTTTGCCTCAATGAGAATGGTTATTTTTCAGCTGGAATGATATTGTGGTTGGAGCCCCCCAGTTCTTTGACAAAGAAGCAGAAATCGGTGGTGCTGTCTATGTTTACATTAATCAGAAAGGGGACTGGAGTAACATAACACCCATTCGCTTAAATGGCACGAAGGACTCGATGTTTGGGCTTGCTGTTGAAAATATAGGTGACATTAACAAGGATGGGTATGAAGGTAAGGCCATAATTATTTACAGTTAGGAGAAACCTAAGTATTTGGGTGGATGTTCTGTTTGCATGGATATAAGTAACTGTAGAGCACAACAGGAATGGTGTGTTTGGAAAGTAGTTCTTATGTGCTGCTATATATTGACCTGCAGATATTGCTGTTGGAGCGCCTTTCACTGAAGGGGGAAGGTTTTTATATACCATGGATCAAGCTCTGGAATAAATACACGACCTGTGCAGGTAAGAAGTTATATACAGAGACATTGTAGTTCATTGATATAATATTTTGTGTGTCAGCTTGGCTCAGTTTGTGGCACTCTTGCCTCTGAGATGGAAGGTTGTCAGTTCAAGTCCCGTTGTCAGACTTTTGATTTCACAATCCAGGCGGATATGCCAATACAGTGTTGGAGGACTACTGCATTGTTGGTCGTGTGGTCCTTCAGATGAGACATCCAACTCCCTGTTCAGGTGAATGTTAGCAATCCCATGACACTATTCGAAAAAGGAATGGAGTTTCACCTGGTGTTCTGGTCAATAATCCCCCACATAAAATAGGTCATCTCAATATATCAGTTATCTGTAACATCTGTGGCTCTCAATCTGACGCTGGACATTTCACTGATTGATGCACCCATGTCAGAAACTATTAAAGGAGATGTTCTAGTTATGAGATTATCGTACTGCCGTCACTCTTTTGAGTAGTCAGCGACTGTTTAATTATTTTATGTTCTCTCTAGGTTCTTGAAGGGAAACATTTGAATGCAGAAAATTTTGGCTACTCTCTAGCAGGGGGAATGGATCTAGATGAAAATAATTATCCCGATATTGCCATCGGATCTCTTGGTGATTCTGTATTTATATACAGGTGAGAGATTTTTGCTTGCAACACCACTGCTCGGTTGTATGTTTAAGTTCAGCCTGGTTCCTGAATGCACAGTCAATATAAGGGATTATTCCAACCTTTGGGATCCATGTAGCACATTGGTTGAAGTGGGCTGGAAAGCTTTTGGTGATTTTTTTTCACAAGTGCTTATAAATAACTCATTTTGAAAGTGCAAGTGTAAAACATTACTTTCATATCTAATGTTATCTTTCAAACTGCATTAGAGGCATTTGTAAGTGTCCACGGACATGATTACAAATGTGATGAAGAGAAGAGAAAAGCAATTAATCCACAGTGATAAGCGTGCTCTATGAAATACAGAGCAAAGTAATCCCCTTTGATTTCCTAAAAACTGTTTACTGCTTGCAATTCTTCAAAGTGTATTCTGCATTGTTTTTCTATTTAGGGCTCGACCTGTTATAGATGTCAAGAAGACCGTGACTATTTCACCTCAAAATATTGATTTTTTTAAAAAAAACTGCAATAATGGTCAAGCATTTTGGTAAGTAGTTCAAGACAAAATAGCAGTTGTAAACACAAGCAGTGCATCAACCTGAATGTCTGGTGTACAGACCAGAACTGAATGACTACAGCTGACTGCCATTAGACTTACTGGGAAAAGATTTGAAAAGGAAATCTACGTTTTGTTATAATAGGGGAACCAAAGCTTCAGGTTTGAGAATATTGCTATTGGTATAACATTCATATCAAAGCAGAACTGCAGCTCATATTAAAACTAACTGCTTTAGATTGTTTGTCTAATCTAAGTGGCGATTTTTTATTCTCCGATGTCCACATAAAGTTTTCGGCACAGGTCACCGCATAGAGATCAGAAGTGGGAACTTCGAACAACCTTTTCTTTTCTCCTTAGCTCATGAATACTGGGATGATTTGTAACTGAAAAAATTAATAGCACAGAAATAGAATAAAATTTAGAATCTTCTGAGTCTATGGCTTGTTTTCACAATTAGCTATATCAGTTCCCCATTTTAATAGTAATTGATCAATCTTTTTTTTGGTCAGCCAGGTGTCTAATGTAGCTCCTAATAATGTTTTTTCTCTTCACAGTATGACTGTCAACGCATGCTTTCAGTACACAGCTTACGCCAATACTTACAGACCAAAGATAAGTGAGTGAAAGAAAAATATTTTTTCATGTAGCTCTGTTTTTGTTTTGGTAGACAGAAATTTATCAACTTTCTTTATTTTCCCATTTAGCTGTTAACTATAAGATTGAAGCTGACACTGAAAGGAGAAAGTCAGTTCGTGAATCGAGAGTTGCATTTGTTAAAAACGGACAGATTCAAGAGTACGACCAGCTCTCTGGCAGTGTGGCACTGAGCGAGCAAAACGAGGAGATATGTGTTACAGAGAAACTTCAGCTTCGGGTAATCTTACTTTACTATTTCATTTTCACACACACCGCAATATAACTTGGGAGGTTTGCAGATTCATTCCTATGTAGTGGTTCGTGTTGAGTCACTGGAACTCCGATCCCAATCTCAGTTATGAAGTCCCCAAGGCCAGGAGGTCTCGTGTTATTCAGTTCACAAATGGACCTGAGTAAATCCCATATTGTTAGGAAATGGTCTTCAACAATATTGTTTGATTTAGTTTTATGTACCATCAAACTATCTTCAAGTCTGAAAGCTTCATCTCTGATGTATTTCAGCTTTAAATTTAGAAATCTGCCTATTGCATAAATGTGGCTGAGGATTAGAATACTAAATTAAATATGTTGTTTGTATTTTTCTAGGAGAATATCAAGGATAAACTGCACCCTATTTCTATAGGAGTTGGAGTTACAATCAATCAGTCTAATCGCAAGAAAAGACAAGCTGGTAACCTGCAGAATCTACTTCCAGTCCTCAGTCAGAATGAGCCTGAGGCTGCAAAGGTTAGTCTAGTCTAAGGTCTCAGTGGTGAAAGCAGCAATTGTGCTAGTGGTCAGGTCGCAGCAGGGCCTCTGCCCCCCCACACCCTCTGCCCTCCCGAAAAAAACAAATGTATACATTTGAGCCATTTTGGATATACTTGCCTGTCTCCTGGGCTCGATGTGCGTGTTGGTACGGGGAGCAAAATTTTGGAATTCAAAATCATAAAGTGGGTCCCATGAGGCCTTGTCAAACCACTGCTAAGTCCAGTTTGTGCCACACGGAACACAGTAAGATCTTTGCCTCCGTTTAATGTGGTCACTCTGCAATGTGACTTTGTCCATACAACAGAGAAAACTGTAGGAATAAAACACAGAAAATATTAATTGTGAACATTTTTAACAATGCAACCCCTTGTAACAATCCAAGCAATTACAAATGCTTCTCTTCAATTACGAGCATGCATTTGTAATTAGTTAGTATTGCAATAATAGTTTTAGTACAATGAAGTTTGAAATTCCTTCCCTTATTTCTAAGTCAGAACTACAAATGTCAATTACATGAGTGAAATGCTGCAAATTTATGGTCTGGATTAACATTACAGTGCAGTATTGGGATTGTCGGACAATGTTTCTTTTGAGTCAGATATTAAAATTCAGGTCCCACCTGCCTATTAAGGTGGATGTTAAAGATTCTATTATGCCATTCGAAAGAGGGTGAATAATTCTCTAGATGCATTGGTTTTTTCCTTCGTGGGTATTTACAGCTGCCGCGTGTGTTATAAATGTTTCCCAGTGGTGATTGTTCATATTGCAGTATTGTTCCATATCTATAACAAAAATTACTTGGTCGCACTCACAGATTATCTTTGCATCTTTCCAATACAGGTACAGTTCTTGAAAGAAGGATGTGGTCCTGACCACATTTGCCAGAGTAATCTTAAATTAAACTATAATTTTTGCTCCAGGATTGACAATCAGGACAGGTGTAGTCCTTTCCCCAAGTAAGTGTTTTTTATTTAACTGTTCCTACTCTATTTATCTTCCACTAACCACAGTCTGTTTTGCAGTTTACTTTGCTATTTGATTCGTTCCATTATATAGAATAAAATTCTTTCACCTTTGCCCTATAATAATTAATGGAAATACATTTCAAAAACATATTTGAGAATAGTCATTAAGAAAACCTACTTTAACAGGCAAGCTCGGAAAATGTCATGTACACCAATAGTATTATTGTTTTGATTGATAATTGGATTTATCAATCAATTGTATTTATTAATGAGACAAGTTCTTTGTTTGTTCCTGCAGAGAAAATGGTGTTCCAGTATTTAAATTAAGTGACCAGAAGGATATAGTGCTCGAAATAACTGTTACTAACAAGCCATCAAATTCACAAAATCCTAAAAAGGATGGGGATGATGCACATGAAGCCCAATTGATTGCAACTTTTCCAGAAACTTTAACCTACTCTGCTTTTAACATGAAAATAAATCAGGTGACCGCTTCTTTTTCCTAGTATCTGATTTACCAATGTTCACCATTACATAAGCAGTCGTGTTCAACCAAATATCTGTTTTGCTTCAATTAGGATAAGAAAATCATTTGCTCAGCAAACCAAAATGGCTCTCAAGCAACTTGTGATCTAGGTAACCCCTTAAAGAGAGGATCAAAGGTAAATTAGTTCAAGTCAACATTTGATTGTAATAGATTTCACTACATACAACAGCAACAAATAATGCTTGTATAGCGCCCTTCATGTCGGAAAGAGGTCTCAGGGCAATGGGCCATGCATTGTGGATAAAACCAAAAGCATTGACTTTGGCACCTTTGCTTACATATTCACAGCTCCTATAATTGACAGTAACTTCCTGTTGAATGGTTTGAGGTACTTTAAGCATTATAGGCACTATATTAATTATAAGGTTTATTGTTATATAGTAGTTCTATGTTTCTAAAGTGGGCAAATGTAATTTTATACGTGGATCTGATTTGTGTTCATTTTAAAACTAATTTGACTCTTCTATGCAGGTTACTTTTTATTTGATTCTGAGCATTGCTGGAATTACACCGAACTCCAAACACCTTGAGATCAATCTACAGCTGATAACGTAAGGCCTACATGTATATGTATTGACCACTTTATTTCTAAAAACCTATTGAACTCTTTAGGGGAAAAACTAAAATGATATTGGAGTTTTGCATACTTAACTCTCCTCAGCCCCGGCCAATATGTGCTCAGTGGTGGGTAGTATTAATTCCACTTCCTGCTCTTAATTGCTTTACTGCTGGAAGAAATATTCTTTCAGTTCAGGACTGAGCTTGAAGATCTGAAGTTTCCTTACTCCACATGCCTAATAATAATCCCTCCAAAACCAAAAAAAAAATTATAAATTGGTCATTTTCAATCCACGACTGTTTGTGGGACATTGCTGTGCGCAATTGGCTGCCGCGTTCGCCCACAAATATACAGTCAATTCATTTTACAGTGTGTTCTGTGAAGCGCTTTGGGACGTCCTCCCGACGTGAAAAGCGCTATATCAAATGCAAGGATTATTATTATTATTATTATTATTATTATCTGACTTCAGTGCATTCTTGTTGACTGAGCGTGTCGGACCTTTACTGAGATTGGGAATGTGAGATTGTGGATTGCATGCCTGCTGCAATCTAGGACATTTCATTAGTATATACTGTGAAGTGCTTTGAGACATCTAGAAGACGTGAAAGCGCTATATTAAATTGAAGGAATATTATTATATATTATTGTCTTGTTTACCCATAAGTGGATGTAGGAAGTTTGATTTTTTTTTCCAAATCAGGTTAATGCACCTTGAATATTTATGGATCATGCGCTTTGTTCTTCTTTCTTGATGAATTTTTATGCAATTTTTTCATTCTTTGTAAGATTGTCCTGTTTTACAGCTTTAACATTGTAGTTCAGCTTTGCCATTTCCATTTACAGGACCAGCGAGCAGGCTAACCTGACCCCTGTGATTGCTAAAGCACGAGTGGTGATTGAACTGCTTCTGTCTGTAGCTGGGTAAGTAACATTGCTAACTTTCCATCCATTTCGTCTGCATATATATTTATGTGTGTACGCAGGCATACACGTGTAAGTTTTGCGAAAGAGGACATAAAGCTCAATGTGAAACAATTAATAATTCCTCTGTGTTTCAACAGTGCTGCAAACCCATCTCAGGTATACTTTGGTGGTTCAGTCACAGGCGAGAGTGCTATGAAAACTGAAGAGGATGTAGGAAGTTTGATTCAATATGAATTCAGAGTAAGTACAGGAGTATTTTAAAATCCATGTGTGTTCAAACGAGTCCATTAAGAGTCCTCGGATTTTGAAACTTTGCCTAATATCATTCTGTTTAGGACTGTCAATTTAATAATAATCAAAGATATCATGTTTGCACTTTAATATTTTGTTTCCCACAGATTATCAACCTGGGAAAATCCCTTAAGAATCTGGATAATGCTCGTTTAGTCATTATGTGGCCCAAGGAAATAAACAACAAAATGTGGCTACTATATTTGACCAAAATTACTTCTAAAAACATAGAAAATGTGGTCTGCTCTCCCACAAGTGAAATCAATAGCCTCAAACTTAAGGTACTTAATTCTGTAATTAATTCTTAATGTTGTCATAGCTTAAATGAAATGAGTAATGCCATTGGGACATATACAGTATACAGTACCAGCTTTACTGGAAAATTGCATGAATATTGAGACTCCATACTGGCTGCGCGGAGGAATTCCTGATGCTGGAAAATAATATATGCAATTGTTAATGGTACTACGTAGATGACACCGTATGTGCCTTTCTGGTAAATTATTAAACTACTTGACTAAAATAAACCATCAAGTTGCTTTCATGATAGTTGCTCTCGTGTGTACTCATCTCTTCTTTTTTTGAACAGGGAAGTTGAATGAAATATTATGACATAATGTGCTGTGAAGCATTAACACAAACTTTAATGAAAAGATCATATATTTAAAATGGAATGATTATGTGTATCCTTACAAGTAGAATATGATGAGGCTTGTAATTTTTATACATTCAGTAATTTTATTACAGGAAACACCTACTCAAAGCAGAAAAAAAAGGGAAATCAACAAAGTGGAATCGGACAAGAAATCAAGAGGGACATTCTCTTTCTTCTCAGAGGAAAGAAAATATAAAACTCTGGTAAGTGGAACTGCTTTTTCAATACTTAAAACATTGGCATTCCTTTTGTTTAAAATCCTCATTTGATTTTAATTTTTTCTAGGATTGTACCAAAAACTCAACTGCTCGATGTGTTAATATAAAATGTCCTCTCAAAGGTCTGGATAGTAGTGCAGTCCTGGTTTTACATTCTCGGCTTTGGAACAGTACTTTCCTGGAGGTAAAGTGGAATCTAAATTTCATCAGCAAATTCATATAAATGTAAGTTGTGTTTTCTTTTTTTAAACATTAAATGCTTCCATTTACGTAAGGGGTTTTCTTGCTTTGCAGGAGTTTTCAAACCTGAACTACCTTGATATCATTGTTAAAGCCATGATCGTAGTAGAATCTGAGGCCAACAACGTGGTGGTTAAAAATGCAGAAACAGAGGTAATTTGACAACACTATGTTCGGGAGAAAACAATTTAATCGGCACATGTAAAATATCTCAGTATGCAAGTTTTTAAAACATAAAATGTAACTTCATTCATTTAAATTCAATACAAAACGTATATTCACCGACACAGAGACAAAATAGATAATTAAGTCATGGTCCATTTTGTTTGACCTCTTTATTATCGTTATTACTGATCTACTGGTAACTGAAAGCATATGATCTGTTCACTCATATAACATCTTTGTTAACTCCCTCCTTCAGGTGCGAGTTACTGTGTTCCCTGACCAAAGAGTAGCTCAACATTTCGGAGTTCCTTGGTGGATCATTTTTGTTGCTATTCTACTTGCAATTCTGCTGTTGGCACTTTTAATATTTTTGTTGTGGAAGGTGAGTGACCCTGAAAATGTCTGGAAATTATACAGGATATACATCTATCTATATGGGCCAACTCAAAGAAGCTTAAAGAAAATGAATTACGAAAATCTTGATTTGTGTCCTCTTCCAATAAAACCACACACAAGTGGATTAAGAACAACAAATGTCAGCACACATCCTATCCTGTGTGTGTATATGGTATAAAGGATATATGATTTTCAAAAGCTATCCACATCCTCAGAACGTCATACACATGGTAACATCTGTCGTTTTATTGCAGTTCTTGACCCAAATACCCATCGTCCTTAAACTATCACAGCTTTAAATTGTATTTTCAAGTTTATAATGTAGACTGTACTTCAAAAGCTTATGAGCAATCTGCATTTTATCCAACATGTTTTGTAAATTACACATTTTTTTACTTGTTTCAAAAAGAGGTTATTTAATGAACAACTTGCTTTCTTGCAGTGTGGTTTCTTCAGGAAAAACAGAAAAGGTGATACCGGATACAACAAGGCTGACATCCATATTCATCCATCTGACAAAGAAAGATTTACCACTGATGCATAATGTTGATCCATTGATTTGGTAAATAGTCCCTTGGTCTCAAATTCTTGGCTTTTAGGGGAGTGGTGTCTGGAGCTTGTTCTGTTGCAAACATGATAAATGGAGTTGGATTTATCTAACCAACTAGTACATCACCGGAATTTGTAAACATTGCATCAAGCTTTTTCCTATTATGTCTAATGTATATGGAAAAAAAGTGATGGCTATTGATTGCTATACAAATGTAATCTTGTTGTTGTTGCTTTCACAACAGTGAAAAAAAGTATCACAACAGTTTAAAAAAGTATCACAATTTTGACTTATACCTTGTGGACTTATTTCATTTCAAAATATTGTTGACAAGGTGGTAATTAAGAGCTTGAGAATGCTGGGTCAATTGCTATCATCAACCTAAACAGAAAAACTAGGCCTTAGTATTAGTGTTTTAAAATTATATGTGATAGATATTCAGACTACTCATCTACAATGTGCAAAAAGATAATTGAAATGTTTGGTGTTTAACTTCACGGTGCAATCGTATAAACAGCTGATTGTTCCATTTCCTCTCTGCTGTTTACAGTGTGGATTTTTTAAACGTTCCTGATATGATGACAGTGTTCCACAATACCATGTAGTTCGGATCTGGAAAGAAGAGCGAGAACCGTTTGAAGACAGAAAATGGAACCAGAAATCGGACAAGAAAAAGTGGCTGACAACTTGGCAGGAAAATGAGTCTTATTCCTAATACACTTGAAACTTGAGGATTGTAAAGTTACCGCTGGTACTGCATTACTGTGTGTTGACTCTTTACTGTGCTGGTACTCCGTAACTGTGCATTGGCCTCTATTTGCCTCTTGGGGAGGGTAGTTCTTGGTAGGGCTCACTTGGTGTGTTCAAGAAAACAGATAACATTTTGAATTGGGATAGGAAAACAAATGTACATTTTTGTAAATAATTATATATTTGAGAATATCCTGGTATTTATTTTGCCCTGTTAGTGCTATTAGAACAACAATAGCCATCTAAGTTTTTCTTCTTAATAAAAAACAATATCAACATACTCTGAAGTTAAAAAAGGTGTCTAAAATCAGGAAAATGACATTCGGACTCACATAAAAGTGAAAGAAAACAACCTTTCAAATGTTAGCTGTGGCTCCAGTTGTGACACATAGTACAGTAATTACAGTAGAGGACTACAGTGGAGTCCTGTAGCTCAGTGGTTAGAGCGCTCGCCTCACAAGCGAGAGACCTGGGTTTGATTCCCGGCAGGGCAAAACCTTGGGCAAGTTTCCTTACTCCACACACCTGATAATAATCCCTCAAGAAAAAAAATACAATAATAAATTGGTCACTTCAATTCATGACTGTTTTTGGGACACTGGTGTGCGCAATTGGCTGCCGCGTTTTGCCCACAAATATACATTTACAGTATATTCTGTGAAGCACTTTGCGACGTCAAGAAGACGTGAAAAGTGCTGTATCAAAATGCAAGGATTATTATTATTATTAATTCCTTTCTCTCTATAACTCAGTTGTTGACCACTGTGTGGATTCTCAGTGTTTAGGAGAAGCTGCACATGTGTGGGTTTTGGGCAATAAGCTTATAAAGTAATAACATTTCACCTGTCTCATAATTCTGCAAACCAGGAGAATTTTTTTATTTTGAATTTCAGATTATTTTTCTGATTGACTGATATGATCAACCAATATTTTAGTCTCCCCAAAATAAAACTTACAGTGCAATTTTTAAAATGTTTTCCACTTGAAGTTGGAAGAAAATATATTTAAAGAAAATATTTGCCTTTTTTGGAGTGCTACTTTTATTTTTTTTTAATAAACTACCAATCACTAGCATTACCTTGAAATGTATTCCATTTTGTAACTACACGTATTCATAGAACATTCCTACACCACAGAAAAGGGAAACAGTTCAGAAATACATGTTCTATTTGCAAACTGGAATAGATCCCTGCTGTAAAGAGTGTTCCAACTGTCCAAATAGACTTCAAATCAAACTTTGCAAGATTTCCTGTGTAAACTGTGGGATCAAATATTGTTTGTGGAACTAACTAAATAATTTACAGGGAATTTTTTTCTGTACCATAATAGTATCGTACTTTCATTCATGATAGGAGATTAACACAATATTTGAGACAAGGTCACAAAAGTAAATGAACACAACATTCAGACCTTACTAATAGATTTCTAAGCAAAAATTGGTCTGTGGATTATTGTTTAAAGTGAAATAAATGTTTAAAAAATAATTTCAATGTATATTGTGCATTTTTTTGTGTGGATAACTGATTTGGATAGGAAAACTGTTTACTTGGTATAATTGTTGTTTGTTTTTATGTGTTTAAAAGAAAATTGGTATTTACCCATCACAACTCAATCTTGTTTTGCTATCTTGTGGGTTCAGAAAGTTGTGGGTTCAAACCCCACCATCTGAATTTCAGTTCATATTGTATGCTCAGAACCTAGTGCAATAGATACAGAGCACTGCATTGCCAGAATTGCAGTCTCCCAGATGAGTTTCCAAATGAACTATAGGTTTTTCTGACTGCCTCAAGATCAGCTGACAAATGCAATTGGATCATGTTCCACACTGTATATTCAGGTCAGGCTGCAAGAAGGCAGAAAGAACCACTCCTGCCTGCACTTACAACCGGCTCTGGTGGGACAGTAGAAGTCCAATCCTGCTTGAAATATTTTTTGTGAAAAATGACTCACTGTAGAATTGCTACAGCCCTGATTTGGGCAGCCTCTCATAACCACAATTTGAGCCGCTTCTCTTACTTCTCCTTTATTTTTGAAATGGTTTCCACTGTTTCAACATTAACGACGACAACTCGCATTTATACAGTACCCTTCATCCAGAGTTTGTTAGTGGCAGAACTTAACATGGATTCAGCATGGGAATGTTGTCCTATGCGTAAATCTTTTTTCGCCACACTATTGAGGTATCATACGCTGTTCAATAATGTACTTGTAGTCAGTGATATTGAAAGTTATATTGATCTTATCAACCTTAAAGCCATACTTGATGCACAATTAATAGAATATATTGTAAAATAGATTGACTTTTTAGTAATAATAACGGATGAAGCAATCAGTGAAAGTTCTTTCAGAAAGGATTTGTTTTTTCTGCTCAGTTATAACTGAGTTTCTGAGTTGTGATGTAAGTATTTGCAGTGCTCTGTTTTTTTGCAGAGGCAGGTCTGCGAGGTGTCGGGAGAGGTTAAGGTACAGAGGCTGGGTTTGAGGTAGAGAGTCTGACAAGTTGGCAGGGGGTCAGATTCCTTTCTATTGAAGCCAGTGAGGGTGACAGCGCAGGGCGGGGCGCCACCGTCAGTCACTTTATAATCTCATCCCCCACAACACAAGGGCTGCTGCTTGAGAGTGAGGAGAGACACACAGCACCAAGATCAGGATTTCACCCAGAACAGGAGGCCATTCCGATATGGCGGCTGCGGGCAAGTGGCTTCTCATCCATTTCTCTTTGTTTTCCTTCGCGACCCGGACTTCAGCTTTTAACTTAGACGCAGAAAATGTCCTGAAGAAAACTGGAGACAGGAACAGCTTGTTTGGCTTTGCACTGGCTATGCACCATCAGGTGACCCCAAGGAAAGAGCTGATGTAAGTGATCCACCAATCGACTAACAACCAGGTTCCTACTTACTGATAGGTAAACAGAGGCAAGGAAACTTGCCCAACATTTCACTGGGAATTGAACCCAGGTCTCTCGCTTGCAAGGCGAGTTCTCTAACCACTACAGGACTCCTTATGATTGGGAGTGTGAATGAAATGGAGGAAACACAAGAGTAGGGAAAGTTTGCACCTGTGGCTGGTGAACCTGTTTCAAGGTGGAGCTCTCCTGCAGCAAGTATGTCTGCATGTGTGTGTGTTTGTGCTGGTACAAAGTACTGCAGCTCTGTGTCCTGAAGCCAGTTTTTATTTGGAACTTTCTCTTAGCTCATAGAGACTTGACCCCGAACACCAAGCGCTGGGAGATAGATATCAGTTGTTCTACCACTGTGTCCCTTAACACCCAATGGTATTTATACTGTACAAGCCTCTCTTTTTGTTTGCCCTATCAACCTCTGAATGTTTCATTATTTAAAATCTTATTAACTGGAAATTCCTGGAAAATACTGTTTTGAAGAGGGGAGAGGGGAGTCCAACAGAAAAGAATTGGAGGCTACTTTAAGCAGTTTCAGACAGGAAATATTCCTGTGATCATTGGTATTCAGTGAAGCAACGACTGTTGCCAGCAGATACGACCCGATTCCTTTGGGGATTTGATCAAGGAATCTTCAAAAATCGTAGTGTGATCCTGATTGTTTCCAGTCAATGAATATGCTCAAAGACTGAAAGGCACATTTTACCATTCACAATGCTGTCCTTTAGTCAAACAGCAACAAGATTACATTTGTATAGCATCTTTCACGTCAGGACGTCCCAAGGCGCCAAAGTACTTTAGGCAGCAGTTTTAATTTTTGCACTAAAGAAGGTCAATCATTTTAAATACTGTCGAAATAATTTCACTAAATGGCTACAAGGTAATCTTCAGGATTGAAGAACATTCTTTCATTGATGGATGGCTATAATTCATAAGAATGATTTTTAAAAAAATTTGATGTAGAATACAATATATAATGTTAATAAAGGAAAACTGTCTGCTGGTGAAGTTGGTTTGAAATGTGCTAATTTCGCTAAGGTCGCTAATGCCAGCATATCGTCCACAGAGTTAAAGGATAGGGGTTTGCAAGGTAGGTGATAAGACATCTGCTGAAGATGGCAAACAAATGGAGGAAACATTGGAAAATAATTGACAATAATACTGTATAGTGCAACCACTGAGCCTGTAGAATCTGTGAAATTATTTAAATTCAGTTATAGTAATTCTTTTAAAGTACACAAAACTCCAAAAGGAATTGGGCTTTGCAGTTTAGCTTTCCAGAAGATTATTCTCCAGTCTGTGTTTTTAGGGTGTGATTTCTTGTTACAAACAGTACAAAGGTATTGCATGTCCTAATACAAGATTATATCAAAGATCTGACTTGTGTGCTAGGGAGTGGCTCTAAAAAGAACCTGCTGGAGGAAATGTTAGGTTCCTATAGCGGTTGTTCTAAAAATCAATTTGTCCCTATTCCATAATCCTAATGGATACTTTCATCAAGCCTCTACAAAAACTCAGGTTATGGTATTTTGCTGTGGGTTTAAAAACTTTGAATTTGGAGGATTGGAGGCCTTTTCCCCTAAATTCTCGGACATTTGGAGGAGGGTAAGTTATGGACAGATGCTTTATCCATGTGCCAGTTTACAATCCTGGGGTATCCAGTGCCTCACCCGAGTAAAGTGGCCATTATTGATGTATGACCTTTGTGAGGGCAGGATGGATTACAATCAAACACAATCCCATATTCACCCAACGTCCACCAGCGTGCAATTTACAGCATTGGAGCATTCATTGATTCCCAGTCTATCCTTTGACAATTGCTGGAAACTACACATGTGGGAACGAGATCAGGTTCATCTTTCACTTTAAATCTCACTTCTGATTCACTGAGACGAAGAGAGACTCGTTTTAAAAGCCAAGTTCGGGCTGGAGTCGGGAAATTGTAGCCGTTCTATTGTAGCGCAGCCCCTGCCAACCCGCGCAACTTGAGCCGCCGAAGACTCCTTGGTGCGAGGTTTCCCTTTTGCGAGGTTTCCCTTTTGCGAGGTTTTCCCTTCTGCGAGGTTTTCCCTTCTGCGAGGTTTTCCCTTTTGCGAGGTTTTCCCTTTTGCGAGGTTTTCCCTTTTGCGAGGTTTTCCCTTCTGCGAGGTTTTCCCTTCTGCGAGGTTTTCCCTTCTGCGAGGTTTTCCCTTTTGCGAGGTTTTCCCTTTTGCGAGGTTTTCCCTTCTGCGAGGTTTTCCCTTCTGCGAGGTTTTCCCTTCTGCGAGGTTTTCCCTTTTGCGAGGTTTTCCCTTCTGCGAGGTTTTCCAGCTTCTCATCGATCTTTTGCCCCTTTTGTCCGAGCTCACGTTTTGAGAAAACGTCCGACCCGGACCACAAACGAGGGCCCTGCGGTTATTTGCTGTTGGAAACCGTAACCAGATTCAAGAAATGAAAGTAATAAATTCTTCTTAACGTGGGGGTGGTGTGGGGGGTGGGGGCGGGAGAGGCAGCATTCTCACCAAGTGCAGGAATCCCCACAGCCCTTTGGTTTTTACGCCCTCGTGCAAAAAAATTGCTCACCAGAATCCCACACGGGTGTGGGAATCCCACCTTCTGAACCTCCACATTCGGTGGCCGCACTACTCAAGAACCGGCGAACTTACGGATGGACGGACGAGATTGGACGGACCCCGAAGGATTTCCCCCAAAGCCCAGTCTTGTCACGTGTAATAATAATAATAATAATAATAATAATAATAATCCTCGCATTTGATATAGCGCTTTTCACGTCTTCTCGACGTCCCAAAGTGCTTCACAGAACACACTGTAAAGTGAATTGACTGCATATTTGTGGGCGAACGCGGCGGCCGATTGCGCGCAGCAATGCCCCACAGACAGTCGTGGATTGAAAATGACCAATTTATTGTTGTTTTTTTGGGGGGGGGGTTTGGAGGGATTATTAACAAGAAGGAAAGGCTTCGGGCAATGGGGGTGCGGCCCGAGATTCCATTGAATGAAACCAACGGTCTCGAAGACCGTCGGAGAATAGCGCACGTTTTTTTTTTAAAAAAAATAAATGTGAGGGTGGGCTCACCTCTTCTGGCCGCTGGAGCTGAGAGACGTGGCTTGAACCGGGGGGGGGGGGACGGGGACGGGGAGGGAGTCCAGTCCGGGGGTGGGGAGGGCTCCAGAGAGCGGGGGGGGAAGCAAAAAAAAAAGATGTCGACGACGGGGCAGGGGCGAGGCGGCGAGGGAAGGGAGCACACGAGGTAAAGGGTTTTCGCCGGGGCGACGGGCACGGCTGCGCCGGGAGGTCACAGAGGGGGTTTGGGGGGAAAAAGGCTGGAGATTTACCTTCTCGTTGGGGGGTCCGTTAGCACGGACTGCTCTCGGACGGCTCGCGCTGGGCTTCGTCACTTGGCCGCTCTCTCTCCCAACGGCTCCCGCTCGCGCTCGGGCTTTGCTCGGGGACCACGTGGCCGCTCTCCCAACGGCTCCCGCTGGCGCTCGGGCTTTGCTCGGGGACCACGTGGCCGCTCTCCCCAACGGCTCCCGCTCGCGCTCGGGCTTTGCTCGGGGACCACGTGGCCGCTCTCCCAACCGCTCCCGCTGGCGCTCGGGCTTTGCTCGGGGACCACGTGGCCGCTCTCCCAACGGCTCGCGCTGGCGCTCGGGCTTTGCTCGGGGACCACGTGGCCGCTCTCTCTCCCAACGGCTCCCGCTCGCGCTCGGGCTTTGCTCGGGGACCACGTGGCCGCTCTCCCAACGGCTCGCGCTGGGGCTTTGCTCGGGGACCACGTGGCCGCTCTCCCCAACGGCTCCCGCTCGCGCTCGGGCTTTGCTCGGGGACCACGTGGCCGCTCTCTCTCCCAACGGCTCCCGCTGGCGCTCGGGCTTTGCTCGGGGACCACGTGGCCGCTCTCCCCAACGGCTCCCGCTCGCGCTCGGGCTTTGCTCGGGGACCACGTGGCCGCTCTCCCCAACGGCTCCCGCTGGCGCTCGGGCTTTGCTCGGGGACCACGTGGCCGCTCTCCCAACCGCTCCCGCTGGCGCTCGGGCTTTGCTCGGGGACCACGTGGCCGCTCTCCCCAACGGCTCCCGCTCGCGCTCGGGCGTTGCTCGGGGACCACTTCGCCTGTGGCCGAAAGTCGGGCCGTTTGTTTTTTGGTGTCATTTTTTCTCTCTCTCTCTCTCTCTCTCTCCAACGATTCAAATTAATTTGTTGAAAATGGACGCCCGATCATTCTTCTTCTTCTTCTTCTTCTTCATCTTCTTCCGGCGTTTGGCAAATGTACGAGTCCTCGGCGGTTAAAACGGTCGCAATTTGGGGACTCCGCGGCGATAAAGGGCTTTTCGGGTCCCGTTGGGAAAACCACAGCCACTTATAACTGCTTTAATGGCGATTCTCGCACTTGGATGGCGAAGCGCTCTTGCGTTCCTTTTGGAGGCGGTTCTCCTCCGAGGAAGGGTTGTGGTGGAAGTTCGCCCGCAAATATACAGTCAATTCACTTTACAGTGTGTTCTGTGAAGCGCTTCGGGGGACGTCCTCCCGACGTGAAAAGCGCTGTATCAAATGCGAGGATTATTATTATTATTATTATTATTATCATCATCATCAAGTGGTTGTAATGTTCTGAGGTGACCGGCGAACTACCGCAATAGGTGTCTGGCCTTTCCTTCAAGTCACGAGGTTTCTTGCTTTTTCCAGAGGAAGCTGAGCGTTCAGAGTGAATACGCGAAGTGGTTTTTTTTTTCATCCCAACGGTCGTTGAGGCCGATGCACTGGGCATTTTGAGTGAAACATCTTTCGCTCGGGAACTGCTTTTTGCGTCCGTCCTTCGGTCCTGTCCGCCCGTTCGGGTCGACGTTTAAAAGGTCCCTCAGCAGTACTCCACGAAGAGAAGAGTTTCTCCCAACAAACCCACTGGGGGGGGGGGGAAAAGAACGATCAGTCACTTCCCGGCTTTTTTGTGGAACAATGCTGCGTACAAACTGGCCGCCAAGTTCATAGTCACTGCGTTTTACAGTAAATCCCTTTTGAGACGTCCCCCTGACGTGAAAGATGCCGTAACGACAGCACAATTACATTTGTGCGGCGCCTGTCACATCGGGAGGACCGTCCCAATCAAATGCGAGGTTTATTGCTATTATTTCTTATTGCGAACGTCATTCAGTTGTACCACTTATTTTTTTTAACCCTCTTCTGAACAGGTTGCTGGTTGGCGCTCCGAAAGCAAAAGCACTTTCAAATCAAAATGCCAATATTACAGGAGGATTGTACAAATGCCCCATCACTTCTGCAGAAAGAGACTGTGAACGAGTCATTTTTGACAATTTTGGTAAGGGATTTGGTTGATGAGTGCAAAACAATATCAAGGTATTTCTGTCCTCTTAAAAGTTGGCAATTACTGAAAGAAGAAAGCACTGGCACAATGTCAACATTAGGAGACTCCAATGAATTTTAGAATTAGTGTCTGTATTCTAACAACTTTAGTATGTAATTAATTACTGTGAAAAGTTGCTTGTGTTCTATTTTGAGCTCCAATATTGGAAAGTTATACAGTTCAGTTACACAACAGGATTGTGTTGTAGATCAGTGGTGGCTAACCCCTATGAACACCTCTGCAAATGACCGTCATAATTTCTCTAGTTACATAAGACATGATACACAGATTGCCTCTATATCAAATACTGCAGAAAGAAACAGACGCAAATGTCATTGCTATTTGTGACCTCAAGACAAATACTGTGGGAAATCCAATTGTTTTAAAGTTGATCTGGGTGTGATATAAACCACGGCCTGCTGTAAGTTTCTTCAACAGTGGGAATCGCAGGAGATGTTGCAGAACTAGGATTTGAATGCAGCACATAGAAATATGTCTTCGAAAGGTTTCGTAGCCTTGGGGGTTTTGATGGTGATCACTGTTGTGTCCTTGTCTTATGAAAAATCAATGTAATTGTTGTGAACATTGCAACACATCTATTAGTGTCTAACTGTTTGTGGCCATTTGCCCCTGTGTAGTGCTGCTTCCTATGCACCCACACTCACCGGAAACACAACGCTTGTGGTTTGTGGTACTGAGTAGATTTTAACATTTCAATTTGGTTCTTTTCAGCTAACAATGATGAAAATAAGGAAGATCAATGGATGGGTGTATCTGTGGCAAGTCAGAAAGTGGGAGGAAAGGTTCTGGTGAGTGTTATTTACCTGTAGGGGAAGTTATGATATTGTGTGACTCTCTTACTCTGGTGGTTAAAGGTGATCCCTGTATTTGACGTTACAGCAAATGATAGTAAAGATGGTTATATATTTCACGGGTGAAGTCAATGAATTTCAGGGAATATTGTCCTCATAGAGCTGAGGCTTCCGAGTAGTTCTGCAGCACGAATAGAACATTTCAAAGAGAATTACTGACAAGTGAACACTCTGGAGATTGAAGAGAAGAGCATCTTCAACCATTAATCACTATGTAAAAAATCATTTGTTAAAACAGTTTAACTAATCTATCACTATAGTAATAAGAATAATCCTTGTTTCAGGGGGACATCTCAAAGCTCTTCACAGGACTTACTATAAGCTGTAATGACTGCACATCTTGTGGGTAAACATGTAATCCTACTGTAGACGAACCCAATTATAAGGTGGTAGGTTTTCTGTTGATGAGGTTGCTGAAGATGGACATCAGCAGTAGTCAAAATGCCGTCCCCATGACGTTCTGGGGAACATTTTTTGTTTTAATGTTCTCTTGTTATCAAACTGGAAAAGGAAAGTACTTTAAAACATTTACAGAAACAGTGAATTTTTGGTAACATTGCTGGATTTTTTTATTGCTCCTCATTTTAAAATATCATCTCATTTTAGGTTTGTGCACATCGATATGAGCAAAGACGACATAGGAACACAGCCATAGAGTCTCGTGACGTGACGGGACAGTGTTATATTTTGAGTGAGGACCTGGTTTTCCGGGACGATCAATTTGATGCAAATGTCAAAATTTGCCATGGACGTCTTCCCAGTCACAAGAAATTTGGGATTTGCCAGCAAGGAGTAGCTAGCACTTTTGGCAAGGACAGCGATTATGCTGTATATGGTGTTCCTGGTGCCTACTACTGGAAAGGTAATTTATTTTAACAGTTCTTTTCCTGTTTTCTGAAGTCACGGACATTTTGTTGAGATATAATAACAATAATAGTTATAATTGGAGTCCTGTAGCTCAGTGGTTAGAGCACTCGCTTTGCAAGCGAGAGACCTGAGTTCAATTCCCGGCAGATCAGGGCGAAACCTTGGGCAAGTTTCCTTACTCCACACAGAGCCTAATAATAATCCCTCCAAAACCAAAAACAATAATAAATTGGTCATTTTCAATCTACGACTGTTTGTGGGACATTGCTGTGCGCAATTGGCTGCCGCGTTCGCCCACAAATATATACAGTCAATTCACTTTACAGTGTGTTCTGTGAAGCGCTTTGGGACGTCCTCCCGACTTGAAAAGCGCTATATCAAATGCAAGGATTATTATTATTATTAATAATAATCCTTGCATTAATGATAATAATAGTTGCATTGATCTAGCGACTTATAGTGTCATCGAGACTCTCAAAGCACTTCACAGAATATACTGTAAAGTGGTTTGATTGTGCATTTTGTGGGTAAATATAATTTCATGGTTGTTGGTCGCCTTCGCCTAACTGACCATTCTTCATACATAAATCCAGTCAATGAGAATTTGTAGCTTTCTAGTCTATGGGGATGGGGGAGGGGAGGAAAGGGGGACGGCACAGCCGAGCCCAATCTTTGTCTTCATGCAACGGCCACACACTTACACTTGCCAACAGAGGTAATTATATAGTTACAATGAGCAGCAACACTGTCTGATACCTCCTCCACGCATTGGATCCTCCACCCCATCTACATATTTTACTGCCTGAGATTCCTTGACCCAGGACAGGCGAGGATTTAATCTGATAAGAGTAATCATTATAAGAGCTATGGAAAAATCAATTTGTTAACTGATTTAGTATTCCTCAGATGCTTCTGCATGTGTCACACTCCCAACTAAACAAATACATATTTTGCCTTTTCAGGAATTGTTCATGTGGAATCGAGAAGCACTGATTTCACTAATTTTGATGATGGACCCTATGAAGTTGGTGATGAAAACAAAAGGGATGAGTCGAAAGTTCCTGTGCCTCAGAACAGTTACCTAGGTGGGCACAAAGAGGCAGAAATTCTGCTGTTGGTTTGTGTAGTGCAGTGTAGTGCTAGTGTTCAACAGTGAAACCATTAACCATTTTAAAGATTTGAAGACGTCCATTCTGCAACGACATCTTGAATTCTAATACCTTCATTTACAATCTAAATTTTATATATATAACCATAGAGTATTCACAATGTTCTGACAAACACTGTATCTGTTACAAAAATGGTCAGAGGCTTAATATTTAGAATTAGGATCATGATCTCTAAGAGTCTCTCTGAAAGCCCCTTGTGTTATAGATTCTTACTAGAAGCCTCTTATTTTTCAAGAAGTAATATTCAAGTCTCCAGTGCTGTGGAACTGACCCTGTTTACAATGAGGCTGCATTGGCAACAGCAGATAGTTATGATAGCAGATAGTAAAACTATTTTACAACAAAGAAATTACAAATTTACATTTATAATTTCAGTGGAACATTCCCTGGTTGCAGCTCTTAGCATCTTTCTGAAAAGGAAGCTATAAGAGGGGCAAAGTCATTTTAAAACCCGTTGCAATAACGGACGAACAGAAATGAGAGACTGGTAGATTCCACGTATTTTGCTTTTGAATCCTTCCTCCCTTCTGCAAGTGAAGTTTTCTGCAATATACCTTATTTTACATTCATTTTGTTTTGCTTTCCTGGGGTAATAATCCCTTCAAAAAAATAATAATAATAATGTCATTCAATCCATGACTGTTTGTGGGCCACTGCTGTGCACAATCTGCATTTCTCCTACAAAATACACAGTCAATTAACTTTACAGTATATTCTGTGAAGCGCTTTGAGATGTCCTGAAGACATGATAAGGCATTTTATCAAATGCAAAGCTTATTATATACCACTGGTTCGAAGCTGGAAACTGAAGGAAGTTTTGGAGTTGTGTAGATTTTGTTATCCATCTGTACAGATTATGCTGTGAAATCTAATCCCATTGCCTTGTGTTAGGTTTCTCTCTGGATTCGGGTAAAGGGATCACAAACCAGGACGAATTGACTTTTGTATCTGGTGCACCAAGAGACAAGCATTCTGGAGCTGTAGTTTTTCTAAAAATGGTACGCCAATCAAACACCCTAGAGGCTGAACACATTTTGAAAGGAGAAGGACTGGCATCTTCTTTTGGATATGATGTCGCTGTTGTTGATCTTAACAAGGATGGGTAAGTGATTAGGAATCAATTAGTTCTCCCGCCTCGAACATTCAAATGCTTTCCTCGCCAGACTTGCCAGCTCCACCATCCACAAAATCCAATTGATCTGGGCGCCAGCATACTTGCCAGTACTAAACTCTGTACCCCCATCACAGCAGTTCTAGCTAGGCTCCACTGGCTCCCTATCACTGAATTGTTTAATTTCAAGACACTCATTTTCAAATCCATTCATGCCCTGGCATCTCCCTATCTCTCCAATCTGCTTATCCACCAATCTACTTCCCGCTGCTTCACTCAAGTATCTCCGGCCTCCTGCATGTCCCTTGTGCCCTTCTTTTCACCATCGGTGGCCATGCGTTAAGCTATTCCGTCCCGATACCTTGGAAAACTCTTCTTCTATCCCTCTGCCTTGTCCCTTACCCTTCTTCCGATTGCGCCTGAAGACCTTCCTCTTCGACCATGCCTACTGTCACTTCCCCACTCACCCCAGCTCATCATCGGGCACCACTACTGTCAAGTGCTTTGGGATGCTACCCTGTGTGAAGGGCTATCTATAAATGCATATTGTTATTGCTGTTGTGGAAATACCCCATTGACTTCCAGTTGGATTGCTTTTTAACATTATTTCAGATTTTTAAATGACCTTCTCAATTGTGTTCCTCCCCTCCTCCCATTTAATAGGTTTTTAACTATAGCCCTTTACATGACCCTGTGTAGTAAATAAAGATTATTTTAGACTGTTACGATTGTATGAATTGCTGATGGGTGAGGCAAAAATTTGGAAAAATATCATAAAATTCTTTTGCCTCAATGAGAATGGTTATTTTTCAGCTGGAATGATATTGTGGTTGGAGCCCCCCAGTTCTTTGACAAAGAAGCAGAAATCGGTGGTGCTGTCTATGTTTACATTAATCAGAAAGGGGACTGGAGTAACATAACGCCCATTCGCTTAAATGGCACGAAGGACTCGATGTTTGGGCTTGCTGTTGAAAATATAGGTGACATTAACAAGGATGGGTATGAAGGTAAGGCCATAATTATTTACAGTTAGGAGAAACCTAAGTATTTGGGTGGATGTTCTGTTTGCATGGATATAAGTAACTGTAGAGCACAACAGGAATGGTGTGTTTGGAAAGTAGTGCTTATGTGCTGCTATATATTGACCTGCAGATATTGCTGTTGGAGCGCCTTTCACTGAAGGGGGGAAGGTTTTTATATACCATGGATCAAGCTCTGGAATAAATACACGACCTGTGCAGGTAAGAAGTTATATACAGAGACATTGTAGTTCATTGATATAATATTTTGTGTGTCAGCTTGGCTCAGTTTGTGGCACTCTTGCCTCTGAGATGGAAGGTTGTCAGTTCAAGCCCCGTTGTCAGGCTTTTGATTTCACAATCCAGGCGGATATGCCAATACAGTGTTGGAGGACTACTGCATTGTTGGTCGTGTGGTCCTTCAGATGAGACATCCAACTGCCTGTTCAGGTGAATGTTAGCAATCCCATGACACTATTCGAAAAAGAAATGGAGTTTCACCTGGTGTTCTGGTCAACAATCCCCCACATAAAATAGGTCATCTCAATATATCAGTTATCTGTAACATCTGTGGCTCTCAATCTGACGCTGGACATTTCACTAATTGATGCACCCATGTCAGAAACTATTAAAGGAGATGTTCTAGTTATGAGATTATTGTGCTGCCGTCACTCTTTGAGTAGTCAGCGACTGTTTAAATCTAATAAATTATTTTATGTTCTCTCTAGGTTCTTGAAGGGAAACATTTGAATGCAGAAAATTTTGGCTACTCTCTAGCAGGGGGAATGGATCTAGATGAAAATAATTATCCCGATATTGCCGTCGGATCTCTTGGTGATTCTGTGTTTATATACAGGTGCGAGATTTTTGCTTGCAACACCACTGCTCGGTTGTATGTTTAAGTTCAGCCTGGTTCCTGAATGCACAGTCAATATAAGGGATTATTCCAACCTTTGGGATCCATGTAGCATGGGCTAGAAAGTGGGCTAGAAAGTGCTTAGTGATTTTTTTTNCACAAGTGCTTATAAATAACTCATTTTGAAAGTGCAAGTGTAAAACATTACTTTCATATCTAATACTATCTTTCAAATTGCATTAGATGCATTTGTAAGTGTCCACGGACATGATTACAAATGTGATGAAGAGAAGAGAAAAGCAATTAATCCACAGTGATAAGCGTGCTCTATGAAATACACAGAGCAAAGTAATCCCCTTTGATTTCCTAAAAACATTACTGCTTGCAATTCTTCAAAGTGTATTCTGCATTGTTTTTCTATTTAGGGCTCGACCTGTTATAGATGTCAAGAAGACCGTGACTATTTTACCTCAAAATATTGATTTTTTAAAAAAAAACTGCAATTATGGTCAAGCCTTTTGGTAAGTAGTTCAAGACAAAATAGCAGTTGTAAACACAAGCAGTGCATCAACCTGAATGTCTGGTGTACAGACCAGAACTGACTGACTACAGCTGACTGCCATTAGATTTACTGGGAAAAGATTTGAAAAGGAAATTGATATTTTGCTGTAATAGGGGAACTAAAGCTTCAGGTTTGAGAATATTGCTATTCGTATCAAAACAGAACTGCAGCTCATATTAAAACTAACTGCTTTAGATTGTTTGTCTAATCTATGTTCAGATACTGCCCCCGAAATAAAAAAAATCTTGTTATGTCTTAGTCCCCTATGATCCATCTTCTAATTTTTTTCCCTTCTAAATTCATTGACTAAGCCTAATCAACAACAACAAAATTACATTTGTGGAGCGCCTTTCATGTCGGGAGTACGTCCCAAAGTGCTGATATACGTTCCCACAGTTGCTGTCCTACCCTCTGCTCCCTTGCCCAAGTCGCTATTTTTTATTCTCTGATGTCCACATACAGTTTTTGGCACACGTCACTGCACAGAGATCAAAAGTGGGAACTTCGAACAATCTTTCCTTCTCTCCGTAGCTCATGAATCCTGGCACAATTTGTAACTGAAAAAAATTACAGAAAGAGAATTAAATTGATCAATCTTTTTTTGGTCAGCCAAGTATCTGATGTAGCTCCTAATAATGTTTTTTCTCTTCACAGTATTACTGTCATCGCATGCTTTCAGTACACAACTTACTCCAATACTTACAGACCAAAGATAAGTGAGTGAAAGAAAAATATTTTTTCGTGCAGCTCTGTTTTTGTTTTGGTAGACAGAACTTTATCAACTTTCTTTATTTTCCCATTTAGCTGTTAACTATAAGATTGAAGCTGACACTGAAAGGAGAAAGTCAGTTCGTGAATCGAGAGTTGCATTTGTTAAAAACGGACAGATTCAAGAGTACGACCAGCTCTCTGGCAGTGTGGCACTGAGCGAGCAAACCGAGAAGAAATGTGTTACAGAGAACCTTCAGCTTCGGGTAATCTTACTTTACTACTTCATTTTCACACACACCGCAATATAACTTGGGAGGTTTGCAGATTCATTCCTATGTAGTGGATCGTGTTGAGTCACTGGAACTCCGATCCCAATCTCAGTTATGAAGTCCCCAAGGCCAGGAGGTCTCGTGTTATTCAGTTCACAAATGGACCTGAGTAAATCCCATATTGTTAGGAAATGGTCTTCAACAATATTGTTTGATTTAGTTTTATGTACCATCAAACTATCTTCAAGTCTGACAGCTTCATCTCTGATGTATTTCAGCTTTAAATTTAGAAATCTTCCTATTGCATAAATGTGGCTGAGGATTAAAATGTTTTGTATTTTTCTAGGAGAATATCAAGGATAAACTGCACCCTATTTCTATAGCAGTTGGAGTTTCAATCAATCAGTCTAATCGCAAGAAAAGACAAACTGGTAACCTGCAGAATCTACTTCCAGTCCTCAGTCAGAGTGAGCCTGAGGCTGCAAAGGTTAGTGTAGTCTAAGGTCTCAGTGGTGAAAGCAGCAATTGTGCAAGTGGTCAGGTCGCAGCAGGGCCTGCAAGGTTATGGGGGCCCAAACCATTAGCGGTAGAATGTTGTGGTGTCAGAAACATACCTCTGCCCCCCACACACCCAACACCCTCCAGAAAAAAAACAAATGTATACATTTGAGCCATTTTGGATATACTTGCCTGTCTCCTGGGCTCGATGTGCGTGTTGGTACGGGGAGCAAAATTTTAGATTTCAAAATCATAAAATGGGTCCCATGAGGCCTTGTCAAACCACTGCTAAGTCCAGTTTGTGCCACACGGAACACAGTAAGATCTTTGCCTCCGTTTAATGTGGTCACTCTGCAATGTGACTTTGCCCATATAACAAGAAAACTAGGAATAGAAGATAGAAAATATTAATTGTGAACATTTTTAACAATGCAACACTGTGAAACAATCCAAGCAATTACAAATGCTTCTCTTCAATTATGAGCATGCATTTGTAATTAGTTAGTATTGCACTAGTAGTTTAAGTGCAAAGGAATTTTGAAATTCCTTCCCTTATCTCCAAATCAACGAATGCCAATTACATGAGTGAAATGCTGCAAATTTATGGTCTGGATTAACGTTCCAGTGCAGTATTGGGATCGTCGGACAATGTTTCTTTTGAGTCAGATATTAAAATTCAGGTCCCACCTGCCTGTTAAGGTGGATGTTGAAGTTTTCATTATGCCATTCGAAAGAGGTGAATTGTGAATAATTCTCTAGATGCATTGGTTTTTCCCTTCGTGGGTATTTACAGCTGCCGCGTGTGTTACAAATGTTTCCCAGTGGTGATTGTTCATATTGCAGTATTGTTCCATATCTATAACAAAAATTACTTGGTCGCACTCACAGATTATCTTTGCATCTTTCCAATACAGGTACAGTTCTTGAAAGAAGGATGTGGTCCTGACCACATTTGCCAGAGTAATCTTAAATTAAACTATCGTTTTTGCTCCAGGATTGACAATCAGGACAGGTGTAGTCCTTTCCCCAAGTAAGTGTTTTTTATTTAACTGTTCCTACTCTATTTATCTTCCACTAACCACAGTCTGTTTTGCAGTTTAGTTTGCTATTTGATTCGTTCCATTATATAGAATAAAATTCTTTCACCTTTGCCCTATAAAAATTAATGGAAATATATTTCAAAAATATATTTGAGAATAGTCATTAAGAAAACCTACTTTAACAGGCAAGCTCGGAAAATGTCATGTACACCAATAGTATTATTGTTTTGATTGATAATTGGATTTATCAATCAATTGTATTTATTAATGAGACAAGTTCTTTGTTTGTTCCTGCAGAGAAAATGGTGCTCCAGTATTTAAATTAAGTGACCAGAAGGATATAGTGCTAGAAGTAACTGTTACTAACAAGCCATCAAATGTACAAAATCCTAAAAAGGATGGGGATGATGCACATGAAGCCCAATTGATTGCAACTTTTCCAGAAACTTTAACCTACTCTGCTTTTAACATGAAAATAAATCAGGTGACCGCTTCCTTTTCCTAGTATCTGATTTACCAATGTTCACCATTACATAAGCAGTCGTGTTCAACCAAATATCTGTTTTGTTTCAATTAGGATAAGAAAATCATTTGCTCAGCAAACCAAAATGGCTCTCAAGCAACTTGTGATCTAGGTAACCCCTTAAAGAGAGGATCAAAGGTAAATTAGTTCAAGTCAACATTTGATTGTAATAGATTTCACTACATACAACAGCAACAAATAATGCTTGTATAGCGCCCTTCATGTCGGAAAGAGGTCTCAGGGCAATGGGCCATGCATTGTGGATAAAACCAAAAGCATTGACTTTGGCACCTTTGCTTACATATTCACAGCTCCTATAATTGACAGTAACTTCCTGTTGAATGGTTTGAGGTACTTTAAGCATTATAGGCACTATATTAATTATAAGGTTTATTGTTATATAGTAGTTCTATGTTTCTAAAGTGGGCAAATGTAATTTTATACGTGGATCTGATTTGTGTTCATTTTAAAACTAATTTGACTCTTCTATGCAGGTTACTTTTTATTTGATTCTGAGCATTGCTGGAATTACACCGAACTCCAAACACCTTGAGATCAATCTACAGCTGATAACGTAAGGCCTACATGTATATGTATTGACCACTTTATTTCTAAAAACCTATTGAACTCTTTAGGGGAAAAACTAAAATGATATTGGAGTTTTGCATACTTAACTCTCCTCAGCCCCGGCCAATATGTGCTCAGTGGTGGGTAGTATTAATTCCGCTTCCTGCTCTTAATTGCTTTACTGCTGGAAGAAATATTCTTTCACTTCAGGACTGAGCTTGAAGATCTGACTTCAGTGCATTCTTGTTGACTGAGAGTGTCGGACCTTTACTGAGATTGGGAATGTGAGATTGTGGATTGCATGCCTGCTGCAATCTAGGACATTTCATTAGTATATACTGTGAAGTGCTTTGAGACATCTAGAAGACGTGAAAGCGCTATATTAAATTGAAGGAATATTATTATATATTATTGTCTTGTTTACCCATAAGTGGATGTAGGAAGTTTGATTTTTTTTTCCAAATCAGGTTAATGCACCTTGAATATTTATGGATCATTCGCTTTGTTCTTCTTTCTTGATGAATTTTTATGCAATTTTTTCATTCTTTGTAAGATTGTCCTGTTTTACAGCTTTAACATTGTAGTTCAGCTTTGCCATTTCCATTTACAGGACCAGCGAGCAGGCTAACCTGACCCCTGTGATTGCTGAAGCACGAGTGGTGATTGAACTGCTTCTGTCTGTAGCTGGGTAAGTAACATTGCTAACTTTCCATCCATTTCGTCTGCATATATATTTATGTGTGTACGCAGGCATACACGTGTAAGTTTTGCGAAAGAGGACATAAGGCTCAATGTGAAACAAATAATAATTCCTCTGTGTTTCAACAGTGCTGCAAACCCATCTCAGATATACTTTGGTGGTTCAGTCACAGGCGAGAGTGCTATGAAAACTGAAGAGGATGTAGGAAGTTTGGTTCAATATGAATTCAGAGTAAGTACAGGAGTATTTTAAAATCCATGTGTGTTCAAACTAGTCCATTAAGAGTCCTCGGATTTTGAAACTTTGCCTAATATCATTCTGTTTAGGACTGTTAATTTAATAATAATCAAAGATATCATGTTTGCACTTTAATATTTTGTTTCCCACAGATTATCAACCTGGGAAAATCCCTTAAGAATCTGGGTGTTGCTAGTCTAAACATTATGTGGCCCAAGGAAATAAACAACAAAAAGTGGCTACTATATTTGACCAAAATTACTTCTAAAAACATAGAAAATGTGGTCTGCTCTCCCACAGGTGAAATCAATAGCCTCAAACTTAAGGTACTTAATTCTGTAATTAATTCTTAATGTTGTCATAGCTTAAATGAAATGAGTAATGCCACTGGGACATATACAGTATACAGTACCAGCTTTACTGGAAAATTGCATGAATATTGAGACTCCATACTGGCTGCGCGGAGGAATTCCTGATGCTGGAAAATAATATATGCAATTGTTAATGGTACTACGTAGATGACACCGTATGTGCCTTTCTGGTAAATTATTAAACTACTTGACTAAAATAAACCATCAAGTTGCTTTCATGGTAGTTACTCTCGTATGTGTTTCACAATCATATCGTGTGTGCTCAGCTCTTCTTTATTAAATAAAACTTCTTTAGATCATTTTACCTATTTAGCTTTTCTATTCATTTGAAGTAAATTTTTTTGAGTATTATTTCTTTTCACAAAAATATTTTTTTGAACAAGAAAGGTGAATGAAATATTATGACATAATGTGCTGTGAAGCATTAACACAAACTAATGAAAAGATCATATATTTAAAATGGAATGATTACGTGTATCCTTACAAGTAGAATATGATGAGGCTTGTAATTTTTATACATTCAGTAATTTTATTTCAGGAAACAACTAATCAAAGCAGAAAAAAAAGGGAAATCAACAAAGCGGAATCGGACAAGACATCAATACGGCCGTTCTCTTTCTTCTCAGAGGAAAGAAAATATAAAACTCTGGTAAGTGGAACTGCTTTTCAATGCTTAAAACATTGGCATTCCTTTTGTTTAAAATCCTCATTTGATTTTAATTTTTTCTAGGATTGTACCAAAAACTCAACTGCTCGATGTGTTAATATAAGTTGTCCTCTCAAAGATCTGGATAGTAGTGCAGTCCTGGTTTTACATTCTCGGCTTTGGAACAGTACTTTCCTGGAGGTAAAGTGGAATCTAAATTTCAGCAGCAAATTCATGTAAATGTAAGTTGTGTTTTTTTAAAACATTAAATGCTTCCATTTACATAAGGAGTTTTCTTGCTTTGCAGGAGTTTTCAAACCTGAACTACCTTGATATTATTGTTAAAGCCATGATCATATTTCAATCCGAAGCCAACGTAGTGGTTAAAAATGCAGAAACAGAGGTAATTTGACAACACTATGTTTGGGAGAAAACAACTTAATCGGCACATGTAAAATATGTCCATATGCAAGTTTTTAAGACATAAAATTCATTCAATACAAAACGTACATTCACCGACACACAGAGACAAAATAAAGAGATAATTAAGTCATGGTCCATTTTGTTTGATCTCTTTATCATTATTACTGATCTACTGGTAACTGAAAGCCTGTGATCTGTTCACTCATATAACATCTTTGTTAACTCCCTCCTTCAGGTGCGAGTTACTGTGTTCCCTGACCAAAGAGTAACTCAATATTTCGGAGTTCCTTGGTGGATCATTTTTGTTGCTATTCTACTTGCAATTCTGCTGTTGGTACTTTTAATGTTTTTATTGTGGAAGGTGAGTAACCCTGGAAATGTCTGCAAATTATACAGGATATACATCTATCTATATGGGCCAACCCAAAGAAGCTTAAAGAAAATTAATGATGAAAGTCTTGATTTTTGTGCTCCTGCTATAAAGGATGTATCATTTTCATAATCTATCCACTTCCTCAGAATGTCATACACATGGTAACATTTGTACAACTTTATTGCACTTCTTGACCCAAAGACCCATCCTCATTAAGCTTCCACATTATGTTCTCAAGTTTAGAATGTAGACCGTACGTCCCAAAAGTTAATTGAAATGTTTGTTGTTTAACTTCACGGTGCAATAATATAAACAGCTGATTGTTCCATTTCCTCTCTGCTGTTTACAGTGTGGATTTTTTAAACATTCCCAATTTGATGACAGTGTTCCACAATACCATGGAGTTTGGATCCGGAAAGAAAAGCGAGAACCGTTTGAAGACAAAATGTAACCAGAAATCGGACAAGAAAAAGTGGATGACAACTTGGCAAGAAAATGAGTCTTATTCCTAACATACTTGAGGACTGTAAAGTTACAGCTGGTACTCCATTACTGTGCATTGGCCTCTCTTTGTCTCTTGGGGAGGGTAGGTCTTGATGGGGCTCACTTGGTGTATTCAGAAAAACAGGTAACACTTTGAACTGGGATTGAAATAACAAATGTACATTTTTGTAAATAATTATATATTTGAGATTATCCGGGTATTTTGCCCGTGGTTGCACACCCATCCTCGCCCGACTCCATTGGCTTCCCATCACACAGAGGATACAGTTCAAGATCCTGGTACTCACCTTCAATGGTCTTGCTCCCACCCCCTACCTCTGCGACCTCGAAACCCTCTACCATCCTGTTCGCTTCCTCGGCTCAGTGGGCTCCGGCCTGCTTGTTTTTAATTTTTTTTGAATAAATCACCAATCACTAGTGATAACTCATGTAATGTATTTAGAGAACATTCCTACACCACAGAAAAGGGAAACGGTTGAGAAATACATTTTCTATTTGCAAACTTGAATAGCTCCTCTGCTGTAAGGAGCGTTCCAACTGTCCAAATAGACTTCAAACCAACATTGAAAAGAAAGATTGACAGGTAAAACAACTAAAGATCAGTGGGAAGTCTTCAAGGATGAGATAGCTTGGGGACAGAATAAATACATTCCCACAAAAGGGAAAAGTAGGGCATCCAAACCTCCCTGAATGACAGGTAATTGTATCTAGAATGAAGCAGAAAAAGGAGGCGTATGACAAATGTCAAAGCCAAGATATAGAAGACAACCAAATAGAATATAGTAAGTGCAGAAGAGGTCTGAAAAAGGAAATCAGAGGGGCAAAAAGATTATACAAAAAAGGTTAGCGGGTAACAGTAAAGGGAATTCTAAAATATTTTACAAACCAAGAAAAAAAGGCTAGTCAAAGGTAGGGTGGGTCCGACTGCAGGAAGACAGACAGAATGGTAAAATGAGCAGACACATGGCAGATGAGTTTCAATGTGGAGAAATGTGAGGTAATGCATTTTGGTAGAAAGAATGAGGGGAGGCAATGTAGGAGGGTAATCCAATCTTAAGGGGGGTAAAAGAACAGAGAGACCTGGGGGTGCAGGTAAATGAATCCTTGAAGGCAGCAGGACAGGTAGATAAAGCTGTAAAAAGGACATATGGGATACTAGGCTTTATAAATAGGGTCATATAGTACAAGAGTCAGGAGGTTATGATTAACCCATAAAAAACACTGGTTAGGCCTCAGTTAGAATACTGCACCCAGTTCTGGGCACCGCACTATAGGACGGATGTTAAGGCATTGGAAAGGGCGCAGAGGAGATTTACGAGGATGGTACCAGGAATGAGGACCTTGATTATGAGGAAAGGCTGGAGAGGCCGGGATTATTCTCATTGGAGCAGAGAAGATTATGAGGAGACCTAATAGAGGTCTTCAAAATCATGAGGGGATGTGGTAGGTTAGAAAGGGACAAACTGTTCCCACTGGTGGGTGTGTCGGTGACTCGAGGTCACAGTAGTCTCTAAAAGAAGCCGAGGGGAGAGGTGAGAAGAAATTTTTTCACGCAGCGAGTTGTTCGAATCTGGAACGCATTGTCTGAAAGGGCGGTCGAGGCCAATTCGATAACTACTTTTAAAAACGCGGTGGACGGGTATTTGAAGCGGACAGGTTTGCAGGGTTATGGGGAACGGGCTGGGAAGTGGGACTGACATTAATTGCTCTATTCAAAGAGCCGCACAGACTCGATGGGCCGAATGGCCACTTTTTGTGCTGTACGATTCTATGATTGCAAGATTTCCTGTGCAAACTGTGGGAACAAATATTGTTTGTGGAACTAACTAAATAATTTACAGGGATTTTTTGCCGCACCATAATAGTGTCGTACTTTCAATAATAATAGAAGATTAACACAGTATTTGATACAAGTTTCTGGTCACAAATGTAAATGAACACAACATGTAGCTCAGTTTTTTGACCTTATCAATAGATTTCTAAGCAATAATTAGATTGGTCTGTGGATTATTTTTGAAAGTGAAATAAAATGTTTAAAAATTAATTTCACTGTATATTGTGCATTTTTGTGTGGATACCCGATTTGGATAGGAAAACTGTTTTAACGTGGTATAATTATTTTTATGTGTTTAAAAGAAAATTGCTATTTACCCAACACAACTCGATCTTGTTTTGCTATCTTGTGTTTCAGAAAGTGATGGGTTCAAACCCCACATCTGAATTTTGGTTCGTATTGTAACCTGAGAATCCAGCGCAGTAGATACAGAGCACTGCATTGCCAGAAGTGCAGTCTCTGAGGAGTTTCCGAATGAACTCGTTTTTTTTTCTGACTGCCTCAAGGTCACTTGACAAATGCAATTGGATCATGTTCCACACTGTATATTCAGGTCAGGTTGCAAGAAGGTAGAAAGAACCGCTCCCGCCTGCACTTACAACCGGCTCTGGTGGGATGGGACGGTAGGAGTTTCAAGCAATCCTGCTTGAAATATTTTTTTGTGAAAAAATGACTCACTGGAGAATTGCTGCATCGTTCATTACGTTGCCTGCGTTATTCAACCTACACCGCTTTATTTGGTCGCCGAAATTGGTTACGATCGTAGCTTAGTCATGTCCATTTGAGCAGCCTCTCGTACTTCCCCCCCCCCTTTATTTTTGAAATGGCTTCCACTGTTTCAACAGTAACGACAACTTGCATTTTATACAGTATCTTTCATGCAGGGCAATGTCTCGGAGCACTTGATAGTGGCAGAACTTAATAATAATAATAATAATAATAATCCTCGCATTTGATATAGCGCTTTTCACGTCGGGAGGACGTCCAAAGCGCTTCACAGAACACACTGTAAAGTGAATCGACTGTATATTTGTGGGCGAACGCGGCGGCCGATTGCGCACAGCACTGTCCCACAAACAGTCGTGGATTGAAAATGACCAATTTTTATTATTGTTTGGGGTTTTGAAGGGATTATTAGGATTCAGCGTGGGGAGTTGTCCTATGCACAAATCTTTTTTCCCCCCCCACAAACGGTGCTGTTCGACGTCCATTTGAAGTGTTAGATTTTGAAAGTTATGACATTGAGTTAGTCGAGAACCCTAAAGCCATACTTAACGTACAATTTTGTT
The DNA here is from genome assembly GCF_018977255.1 of Callorhinchus milii. Taxonomy (NCBI): domain Eukaryota; kingdom Metazoa; phylum Chordata; class Chondrichthyes; order Chimaeriformes; family Callorhinchidae; genus Callorhinchus; species Callorhinchus milii. Next base: position 26,764,092 of record NW_024704747.1, on the reverse strand, counting down.
TCCGGATTACCGCATCCGCCTGCAGTATTTCTAAAATGTTGTTTGTGTGTTGAGTTCGCAACGCTTAACATTAACGCCCTTAAACCTGCCAGACGGGCAATCACGACCGCAGCAAATGAATCGGTTTCCGACGCATAGTCCCGAAAACAGTTCGCTCGTTCGCTTCCCCCGGAGGGCACTCGGGGTCGAAAAACGCGCCGGGAGGGCAAACGTCTGGTCGGGTCTTGAAACGGCAGCGCTAACCCCTTGCGTTTCGAGAGAGAGAGAGAGAGAGAGAGAGAGAGAAGCGCCGCGTCGCGCCGAGACGCCCCGAGAAAGGAAGACGGCCAAGCAAGACCGGCTGGTTCGGCCGTCGCCGCGGGCGAAGCGTCCCGGCGAAAGATTTAGGACGGGGTGGGGGACGGGGGGGGGTTTGTTTCGTTTCCGCTCAGTTGTGACTTGAGTTGTGATGTAAGTGTTTGCAGTGCTCTTGTTTTTTTTGCAGAGGCAGGTCTGCGAGGTGTCGGGAGAGGTTAAGGTACAGAGGCTGGGTTTGAGGTAGAGAGTCTGACAAGTTGGCAGGGGGTCAGATTCCTTTCCATTGAAGCCAGTGAGGGTGACAGCGCAGGGCGGGGCGCCACCGTCAGTCACTTTATAATCTCATCCCCCACAACACAAGGGCTGCTGCTTGAGAGTGAGGAGAGACACACAGCACCAAGATCAGGATTTCACCCAGAACAGGAGGCCATTCCGATATGGCGGCTGCGGGCAAGTGGCTTCTCATCCATTTCTCTTTGTTTTCCTTCGCGACCCGGACTTCAGCTTTTAACTTAGACGCAGACAATGTCCTGAAGAAAACTGGAGACGGGAACAGCTTGTTTGGCTTTGCACTGGCTATGCACCATCAGGTGACCCCAAGGAAAGAGCTGATGTGAGTGTTTCGATCAGTTTTTAAGCCATGGGGTGGGGTGTGGGGGGTGTAGGGGGTTGGGGGTGGGGGGCTGTGGGGGGGTGTGGGGTTGTGGGGGTCTCAGATGTTGTACACTTCTGAGAAAATGCAGCCGGAGATGTGATGTGAATGGGCTCCACTTTTACTGAGTGAAGGGGAGACCTCTGGTCCCAAGAATTGGGAGTGTGCGGATGAAATGGGGGGAAGACACCAGTGCAGAGCAAAAAGTTGGCCCCTCCCGTGGCTCTGGTCAACCTGTTTCCAAGTGGCGCTCCTTCTGCAGCGAGTGAGTGTGTGTGTGTGTGTGTGTGTATGTGTGTGTGTGTATGTGTGTGTGTGTGTGTATGTGTTTGTGTATGTGTGTGTGTATGTGTGTGTGTATGTGTGTGTGTGTGTATATGTGTGTGTGTGTATATGTGTGTGTGTGTGTATGTGTGTGTGTGTATGTGTGTGTGTGTGTATATGTGTGTGTGTGTGTATATGTGTGTGTGTGTGTATGTGTGTGTGTATATATGTGTGTGTGTGTGTATGTGTGTGTGTGTATATGTGTGTGTGTGTATATGTGTGTGTGTGTATATGTGTGTGTGTGTGTGTGTGTATGTGTGTGTGTGTGTATGTGTGTGTGTGTGTGTGTGTGTATGTGTGTGTGTGTGTATGTGTGTGTGTGTGTTTGCTGGGACATAGCACTGCAGCTCTTGCAGGTTGTGTCTGTCCTGTAAGTTTTTATTTGAAACTTGGGGAGAGAATTTTTTTTTGGGGGGTGGGGGGTTGGGGGGTAGTGGGGGGTGGGGGGTTGGGGGGTAGTGAGGGGTTCATACAGACTCTCCACCCCCCAAACACCACTCTCCTGGGAGATGGAGGTCAGTTGTTCCAACAGCTCTGTCCCTCCTCAACACCCAGTGGTATTTGTGCTGCACAAAAGCCTCTTCTTTCTGCTCCCCTCCCCCCACCTCACCCCCCTCCCCCCACCTCACACACACCCCCCACCTCACCCCCCCCCACCTCATCCCCCCCCCACCCCCATCCCCCCCCACACACAACCCCCACACCCCCCCCATGCCCCACCTCACCCCCCCACCCCCATCCCCCCCCACACACAACCCCCACACCCCCCCCATGCCCCACCTCACCCCCCCACCCCCATCACCCCCACACCCCTCACCCATCGACCTCGGAGGGGTGGGGGGAGACTTTGATTGGGGGTGGGGGAGTGTGTGGGGGAGAGGGGTGGGGAGAGGGGTGGGGGTGTGTGTGGGGGAGAGGGGTGGAGGTGTGTGTGGGGGGAGAGGGGTGGGAGTGTGTGGGAGTGTGGGGGGGAGAGGGGCGGGGGTGTGTGTGTGTGTGTGGGGGAGAGGGGCGGGGGGGTGTGTGGGGGAGAGTGGTGGGGGTGTGTGTGTGTGGGGGAGAGTGGTGGGGGGGTGTGGGGGAGTGTGTAGGATGGGGGAGGCTGTCTTGGGTAGGTTTCAGGCAGGAATTGTTCCTGTGCTCACTGGTGTTCAGTGAAGCCCCGGGTGTTGCCAGAGGATACGACCCCAATGATTCCCTTTTGGGATTTGATGGAGGAACCTTCACAAGTCGCAGTGATGATTCTCTGATCGTTTCCCATTCAGTGACTGAAAAGAGCCCATTTTACCATTCACATTGCTGTCCCTTCAGCCGAGGAAACAGGTTGTTCTGAGTGCAACTGTGACGAAGAAACCGCTTCATAAACGGCGTCTTTGTTGTAGGAACCCTCTTTTTTTTTTTTTCTTGGCACGTTTTCACTGAATTTAAGCTGCTATTTTCCCCGTAAGGGTTTAGTTTTGACGTGACCAAAACGAACGAGTAACCTCAGGACTCCCTTTTTTTTCTCATGCTGTGTGTTTTAGTTGGGGTCGTCATGGGTTACCTTTGACACAGTGACGCTGCTGCCGAGTTATTCTGTCTGAAACAGGTTTAGAAACGTGGATCATTCCTGTGAGGAGATGCATTACGTTGGTATGCACTAGCACTATGGTACGGTATTTTACCCAAATATTGGTGCATGATGATATACAACAACCACTTGCATTTATATGGGGATTCTTCATGAGGGATAGGGTCCCGGAGCGCTTAAATACTAAATGTATATGTATACTGAAAGCAGAGGCACTTTTAATTGTGCAGTGATATTGCGGGATCAGCCCAGAGCTATGTCAAAAGGGGGACAACTTGAGGACTGTAGCTTTATTTCCCCCAAACCAGGAGACCTCGACGTTCAGTTTATGTATTAACAGCAACACAACAACAGCAAAATTACATTTGTGTAGCGCCTCACATGTCGGGAGGGCATCCCAAGGCGCTGGGCAGAAATTACAATTGCATTTTTTTATATAGATATATATACTTTATATATATATAATCTTTAGATTTGAAACGGCGCCTTTCACGTTGGAGGACATCTCGAAGCACTTCACAGGATTTTTGTAAAGTATAGTGACTGTCTATACACAGCAGCCGATTTGCACACAGCAATAGCCCACAAAGAACTATGAAGTGAGTGACCAGTTTTACCTGGAGGGACTGTTGGCCAAAATACAGGGAGAATTTAAAGCCAAGATCTTTAACGTCCACCTGAACCGGCAAAGGGAGTTTCAACACAAGGCATGTTTAGCGAATCATAATAATGCTGTAACTGTAATAAACCTTGCATTCGACACAGTGCCTCGTTTTTTTAGGTCAACATTTCTCAGGGCATTTTTGTTTGCGGATTTACTATTTTACCACATTCTGTCTTAGTGTGATTCTCCTCCTATAACTTAATCAAATGCCTGTGATCGTTCATTGCAAAACGCCTTCTTGTCTCTGCTTTGAGTGGAGAATGAATTTATTAGAATGCCCTAAAGCAAGCGAGGACATTTTACCAAGTAGATGTTGCAGCTGTCAATACTGTATGATTCTCCTGCATGAAGGTTATTATTTTTGGGGGCTGGATGCACCTCTCCGATTTTAAAAGTAATCGTCCATTAGGTTACTGATTAGCAATAACTGTTTCAAAGCTGTTAATTCAAAGATAAAATTGGCAAGTTATGGTATTCAAATTCAAGAACCTTATCCCTCCGCAACCTTTACCCCACCCTACGGTCTGTGGCCTTTTGGAACCCTACACGTTACAGTAAAATCCTGCGGAGTGCTTTGAGACATCCTCCTGATGTGAAAAGCGCTGTATTCAAATGCAAGGATTACTATTATCATAAGAGAGGGCGAGTGAATAATTTTGGGTGGTTTCACTGATATGTGATCCAGATCAGAGAAATCTTTAAGATGGCTTTAGCATTGGAACCCAAACGAAATAGAAGATCAGCAACTGGGAATTGTGTAATGGAGATTATTCTGTAAATCGGCCAGAAAGAGGAGAGGTGAACTGCGTTTCAATCTGATTAATGTTTTGCAGGCTTTCTATTAGATTACTTTCAGTTAATTCCACCCATATTCTCTGATCTTGATCCAACAGCCTATCCAACATAAGATATAAAAAGGGGTCCCGGCACTTGGGTAGAAATATCCTCTTGGGAGGCAGTATTGGTGTTGGAGGGTAACAGTTTGTGCTGACTGGTTGGTACTACTGTATGGGCTAATCAGCCATACGTACAGATATACAACCAATCGTTGATGATAATGTTTGAAAGAAATCAGTCAGTAGTCATCACTATTGACTTCAAAATCAATTTCGAGTACTTTAGGCAGCAGTTTTAATTTTTGCTCTAAAGAAGGTCAATCATTTTAAATACTGTGGGGAAAACAATGTCCGATTTGAAATAATTCCACTAAATGGCTACAGAATAATCTTCAGGATTGAAGAATATTCTTTCATTGACGGATGGCTATAATTCATAAGAATGATTTAAAAATTAATTTTGATATAGAGCACAGTATTAATTTCAATAAAGGGAAAGTCTTCTATCTGCTGTAGTATAAGTTGTAGTGTACTGTTGTTGTATAAGATATAAGGCTTTAAATCTGTCTTCTTGTTGAATGGGAGGTTGAGGTAAGTGTTACAAGACATTTTGGTTTACTGTCCCAGATTTTTAAATGCAGTTCTAATCAGAGAGATTACAAAGTACTAAATGGACTTTAGTTGGGTGCGCTCTTGCTGTGGATAAATCAGTTTGCCAATTTATTCAGGGACATTTACACTAATCAGCTGCAGAAGTTTTTTTTAAACTGAGTCTGGTGTATAATTTAACTGGGAGTGGGGATAGCTACTAATGTGCAAAGGATAGCTCTAAAAGCCAATTAATGTTTTTTGTGAAGTGTTAAAGCTGGCAAATAAATATAGGAAATAGTGAAAAATAATAAACAATAAACTTAGTGCAACCACCGAGCCTGTAGAATCTGTGAAATAATTTCAATTCAGCTGTAGGAATCCTTTTAAAGTACATAAAACTCCAAAAGCATTTGGCTTTGGAGTTCAGCTTGCCCGAAGGTTATTCCCCAGCCTATGTTTTTATGGTGTGATTTCATGTTGCAAACAATGCAAAGGTATTGCATGTCCTGAGACGAGATTATGTCAAAGATCTGCCTTGTGTGCAAGGGAGCGTCTCGTAAAAGGAACCTGCTGGAGAAAATGCTGGCCTCCCGTAGTGGTTGTTCTAGGATTCAGGTTGGGCCTATTCCACGGATACTTGGAAGTTTCATCAAACCTCTACAAAATATACTCTGGTTATTGTATTTTGCCATGGGTTTAAAAGCTTTGAACTTGGGAGTGTTGGCAGCCGTTTCTCCTAAATTCCAGGAGAATTGGAGGAGGGTAGGTGATGGACAGATCCTTTATCCATGTGCCAGTTTACAGTTCTGGGCTCTCCAGTGCCTCACCCAAGTAAGTGGTGATTATTGATGTATGACCTTTGTGAGGACAGTGCGGATTACAATCATAAACACAATCCCACATTCATCCAAAGCCGACAGGATTGCAACTTACAGCAGCACCTTTTGGGTAGCAAATTGGGAACAGTATACCTGGCTGTTTTGTTCCCCCTTCCTACCCCTTGTTGCGGAGTCTGAGAATTATGCTTTGTTCTTTGGGATAAATATTTGATCTAATTGTCCCAAAAGTTATTGAGTGTTATTAAATGTAAAGATTCACAAGTTCCCAAAGGCCTTAGTTGGCAAAGTCGCTGCCTGGAGCATTCACTGATTCCCAGTCTATCCGTTGACAATTGCTGGAAACTACAAAACCAGTCTTATCTGTAATTACCTCTGCCCCACCCACCCACCTTGAATAGATTGTTTAGATTCACAAAGAATGGACATTTAGATGAGGTACTAGACGGAGACCTCTTCTCAAGGAACTCTATCCCACCTTGAGTTTGCATCTTTAAGAGAAGTGGGAGGAAAATTAATAATGTTTACATTTAGTATAAGGCCTTTCGTCTCAGGATAGAGTCCCAGAGCTCTTCACAGGATACAATGTAAACTGCAGTGATTGAATGCATAATCAAGTTAAAGGTTTGTTTGAAGATTAATTTGTGAACCTTTTTCAAGAACAAATTAACAATGGCATGGATTATTTTTTTAAAAACTGCAGTACTGTAGAAACAGGAACAAATGCTATCTTTATCAGTGAAAGGAAAAAGTAAACGAGCGAGTGAGACTTTAAATCTGGTTTATCCAATCCACCACCCGGCAACTCCGCTCGACTCCAGCCTCCTGCTCGTCCCTCGCACTCTGCGCCCCACTATCGTAGGTCGAGCTTTCAGCCACTACACCCTAAAACTATGGAATACTCTCCCTGAATCCCTCCACCTTGCCCCCTCTCTCCCCTCATTCAAGTCCCGCTTGAAAACTTTCCTCTTCGACCGTGCTTACGGCCACCTGCCATCTCCCCCAGTCTCAGAGTCAGGCTCCGCCACTGTTAAGCGCTCTGAGACGCTACTCTGGAGGGGAGAGCGCTATTTAAGTGAAAGTTGTTGTTTATCCAGCTTCCCAATGGTGGTATGGATCAGCATTCACCAGACATGAAAATTGAAAGTCTGTTCGTTTCCTACAATTGGAAGATGAGATCAGTGATCATATTTACAATCCTTCTGATCTCTCCAGAAGTTTTCAATGTGGAGATAGTAATATACAGGAGAATGCAGTACTATATTATCTGCAACGGCATTAAACAGAATGAACGTTCTGCAAGAACTCAAAAGCAACAGATAACAGCAGTAATAGGAGCCGACATCTAATACAAGGGCTTCTTTCATTCAAAAAAACCACACAAACCAGCAAGAAATAGTAAGACAGTGAGAGTGTTAAAATGCCACTCTGTCTGGACACAAATAAAGATTTGTGCGCAGCTGACTGCTGTGTTTTTCCCACAAAAAAATAGTCAATTCACTTTACAGTATATTCTGTGAAGCGCTTTGAGACGTCTCAAAGATGTGATAAGGCGCTGTATAAAGTGCAAGGATTATTATTATTATTAAACTGCATACTTGGCAATGATCAAGTAAAATGCCTGCATAGCCTTTAATCGAGTTAAGCATCATTAATATTAAAAATATGATGGCTTTTTTTGAAGTGCGACAATTTTTTTTTAAATGGAGCACTTGCTTTCTATCTGAAGGAAAGGGATCATAGTCTTGAGGTCTTGTGTGTAAACGTAAATGATCGTTAACTTGCAAAATTCCACAGACATTATTACCTTCACCTTAGGTGCTGACAGGATCACTTTTCGTGGATGCATTCTCCAATTCACCGAGTTAGTATGGAACCTTCATGTCTTGTTTGACCCTCAACTGCCTTTTAAACCTCACATCTATGCCATGACCCATTCAGCCATCCCCCACTTCCACAAAATTGAGTACCTCTGCCATTATTGTCTCCCCTTAGGCTGCCAAGTCCCTTATCTACACATTCATTATGTCTGATCACCGGATTTCCCAATTCTTCCTTCCGTAAACTACAGATTATTCAGAACATTGCAGCTCGTGTCTCATCTCCAACCCCTAGTTCGGGTGCAAGCCCTTTGCTATCCGGCACCTTGGGAAGTCCTCCTAACGTGAAAGGCAGCAATATAAATGCATTTTGTTGTTGTTGTTGAAACATGCCACTGGTGACCTCGGGAGGATTTTGCAGGTCCGAATAAATCTGAAGCTTTTATTAGTAGGATAGAGGTGGAGCTTGGCGCAGTGATGATTAAATCTACAATTTTAAAGCACTTGCTTTCACTTTTAAAGGGGTTCTGTCCCAGTGATAATATTTAGTAACGTTTTTCATTGGTATACATTAGCATCACTGATTGACACTGCTCGTGAGGTAAAGGAAGAGCTGTCTGTGTATTTCTTCCATTGAAAGCGATATGATGCCATGTTTACCATATAATGCCTTATTAATGACAGTCTTTGTACCATAGGCTGGAAAAGATAGCCTTGCAGCCTATAGTGTAAAAATCTTGCCACGTGGATCATAGCAGTTTTAATAATTGTTTGAATTTTGCTTTCATTTCTATTTATTTTACTTTGTTTCTCCAGTATTTAGAAGGCTCCAATAGTTAGAATTGTATCCCTTTTAAGATGCTCACTCAATTGCGACCACATTGCTCACCTTTCACCCCAATGCTCTGTGACCCACATTAATTTGTGTGTGCGTGTGTGTGTGTGTGAGCGTGCATTCACACATCCAAAGTTCACACAACTGTCGCCATGGTGAAGTTGTTTGAGATAAAAAACCTGCATTGCAAATGGTTGCAGTGTAGTACGTCTAGTGTTTGATGAAGGAACATTCTGGTTTTTTTAAAAAAAACAAGTTGGTATTTTATCCCCTCCTCCTGCAACCGCTGAATCCTGGTTACAGCATGATTGCACAGGGCCCCGCAACGCTCTGGTAGTCCACCCAAACAACCATTTTTTTTTTTTTGCAAAAGTCTTTCCCATTGTAAGTGCGTAGCAAAATCCTATGCAGATATTCTCGAAGGGAAAAGACTGGGCCGGGATCGTGCTATAGTGATGCATGTGTTTGTTGTGCGAGAGGTTGGGGAAGATGTGAAAATGAAGTGAAGATTCCCAACTTGGAACCAACTCCTGCGTGTGCCTGTCTGTGAATTTGGACACGGTGTTTTGACTGTTGCTGCGCTGGAATGCAATGTGAATATTGGACAGAAGCAGCTCTGCAGTCTAGACACAGCCTAAGTGAGTCACTTGAAGTTGGGATGCGTAGGGAAAGAGAGTTAAGAGCGAGAGAAAGCAGTCTTCTCACTTTAGCTATTAATAATAATCTTTGCATTTGATACAGGGCTTTTCACATTTTCTAGACATCTCCGAGTGCTTCACGGAATTGTTCCCTTGAAGGAAAAATCATTGGATCATCTCAAAATTCATTGTTCTGACGACGTCAGTATTTTAAAAGTTGTAAATGTCGCTCAAGCCTGCAACCTGCCCGCTCCAGCGCTGTAGCGTTTGAGCTACTTGCTTGAATTTTGCCTTTTTAAAAGGAAGAAGGTATCACTTTTTTTTTTCCTCCCTCAAGTTCGTCTCTCTTCTTCCGCGCCTCTCACCAACTGAGGTCAAGATGGTGAATGGACAACCTGCTGCCTGGCAGATAGTAGTATTAATCGGTTTGAACTTTGAGCTTTGTTGTGGGCTACGTTTTTTCTAAAAAAAAAATTGAGGAACTAAGCCGTGCACCGTGAGGCTGTGGTGCGTAATGAAGCACACGTTTGTATTATACGATCTTTTAGTCATGCTATTGTAGTGCGGCCCCTGACAACCCGCGCGGATTTAAGCCGCTGAAGACTTCTTTGTGCTTTTTCTTCTCAGAGGGTTTTCCAGCTTCTCGTCAATCTTTTGTCCTTTGTTCAAGTTCACGACTGAATGTTTGAGAAAACGTCCAACCCAGACATCAAATAATGGCCTGTGGCTACTGCTGCTGGAAACCATGCCTAGATTCACGAAATGAAAGCAACAAATTGTTCTCAACAAAAGAGGGATGGGGGGGTGTGGGGCGGTGGGGGGGGCAGCATTCTCACCAAACGTTGGTAGTTTGTTGCTGGCATTTAAGGAATCTCAACCCAGTTTGCCTGCACATCAGTAATCGAGTCAAGATTTTCTTCCTCGAGTTATTTCATTTGCATTATTTGCACGCTTCACTTGAGTTAAATTTTCACTTGTTTTAAACCTGTTTTAGACCACGCGCTCCTCTCTTAACGGCTCGCTGGGCTTTGCTCGGACCGCTTGCTATCATCGCAAGGCGTGCCGGGGCGTCTGATGATATATTTCAAGTGTTTGTTGTTGTATTTTTTTTTCCAATGATTCAGTTAATTTGTTGAAAATTGATGCCCTTTCATTCACTGGTGTTTCGTAAATTTAAGAGTCTCGGTGGTAAATTGCCATAATTGGGAAGGTGATTAAGCATTCAGATCCATTTGATAAACTATACCACTTTCTGCTTTAATTACGATTCTTGCATTTGACAAGAGTGCTTTATGTTCCGTTTGAGAGGTTCTTTTCCCGGAGGGTTTGGAAGCTGCAGCTGAAGCAAAACAAATCAATGTGTTTAAGAACTTGATGCAACTTGTGAGGTGCTAAAAATACCAAATTAATAGCAATGACGCAGATGCACTGGGCCTTACTTAGAAAATGCTTTTACATTCATTTATTCTTCGGAAGAGAGGTTAAACCAAGGTCTTATCTGCCTGTTTGGGTAGACATTAAAGATCCCTTGGTGGTACTCAAAAAGAGAAGGGAGTTTCTCCCGGTGTACTGTCCAACAGTCCCCCAGAAAACATTGGTCACTCACTTGGTGGTTATTCTAATGTAACTTTATTTTTTAAAACTCTATTCTGAACAGGTTGCTGGTTGGAGCTCCAAAAGCAAAAGCACTTTCAAATCAAAATGCTAATATCACAGGAGGATTGTACAAATGCCCCATCACTTCTGCAGAAAGAGACTGTGAACGGGTCATTTTTGACAATGATGGTAAGTGATTTGGTTGACTTGTGCAAAATAATATCAAGGTATTTCTGTCCTCTAAGGAGTTGGCGTTCACTGAAAGACCAAAGCACTGGCACATTTTTAATTTTAGGAAATTACAATGAATTTAAAGTGTCTATATTGGAAAGTTATACAATTCAGTTGCACAACAGGACTTTGCTGTAGAGCAGTGGTGATCAACCTTTATGGTTGGCCAACAAAGTGAATGTAAATATGACTTATCTAGACTTGTTCGGGTGGGTGGTGGGGGGTTCGATGGCGGTTTGGCCACCCCCGTTGTAGACCAATTTCAGTTTCAAGCTCCAAGCTGCTTGTGTTACTCTACAAGTCAGTTACACAGGTGGTTATGAACACTTCTCCAAATGGCCTTTATAATGTAATTTCTCTAGTTACAATCAGATATTATAAGCAACACAGACTGTAAGATTTGTATTGCTTTAGTTGATCTCAGTGAATGTCAGGAGGGAGGCTACAATTGGACTCAAGTGACCTTGGGTAACGAAGGAGCAAATCAGCATATTTCTGATCTGATTCTACTTCCTATTGGAAGTTTCATATCTGCAGGTTGGGTGAGAAAAAATATATTGCTTGGCTGTGATGCTCCCTCCAATTGGAAGAGACTGCCGATGTGATTATTAAGCCTTTGGTCAGGAAGCACTGAATAACTGCTGTACTGCCTCTGTATCAAATACTGCAGAAAGAAACAACTCCAGCAAATGTCATTGCTCTTTGTGACCTCAAGGAAAGTACTGTGGGAAGTGCAGTTGTTTTGAAGTTGATCTGGGTGTGATAGAAACCACTGCCTGGCGCAAGTTTCTTCAACAGTGGGAATAGCAGGAGATGCTGCAGAACCTCAGGAAGCAGTGCTGCAATAGAAAAGCAGGATGAGTTTTCCAAAAGGATGTGATTTCAGTCATTTAGCATGCAAATGTAACATTCTTTCTAGGATTTGAATGCAGCACATAGTAGTATGCCTTGGAAAGGCTTCATAGCCTTAAGGGGTTTTCATGGTAATCACTATTGTTTGTTTCACAAAAGCCAATCTGTCCTTATCCTGTGCAAAATCAATGTAATCTTTGTGAACATTTCGACACATCTATTGGCGTCTTTACCGTTTGCGGCCATTTGCCCCTGTGTAGTGCTGCTTCCTATGCACCCACACTCACCGGAAACACAACGCTTGTGGTTTGTGGTACTGATTTTAACATTTCAATTTGATCCTTTTCAGCTAACGATGATGAAAGTAAGGAAGATCAATGGATGGGTGTATCTGTGGCAAGTCAGAAAGTGGGAGGAAAGGTTCTGGTGAGTGTTATTTACCAGTAGTGGAAGGTATGATATCGCGTGACTCTTACACTGGTGATTAAAGTGATCCCTGTATTTGATGTACAGCAAATGATAGTAAAGTTGTTTATGTACTTCATGGGAGACATCGTTGAATTTATTTATTGAGGAGAGAAGGAAGAAAATATTAGGGGAATATTGTCCTCTTAGAGCTGAGGCTTCCGGGTAGTTTTGCAGCATTAATAGAACACTTCAAAAATATATACTGATATGTGAACACTCTAGAGATTGAAGAGAAGAGCATCTTCAACCCTTACTCAATCCGTAAAAAAAACACAGTTGAATAGTTATTTGCTTTCAAATGAAAGGAAATAAAAATTAGGTATTTTTCTAAAGGAGTCAAAATTTCAAGACGAGAAGGGAAAAAACTTATTGAAATGATTTGATCTCATTGGATTTATCAAGATTCCTTTCTGGTTTTTTTTCTATGATGTTCTGAGGAATATTTTTGTTCTAATGTTCTCTTGTTATCAAGTTGGAAAGGAAAATACTTTAAAGCACTTGCAGAAACAGTGAATTTCTTGTAACGTTGCTGAATTTTATTGCCCCTAATCCTAAAATATTATCTCATTTTAGGTTTGTGCACATCGATACGAGCAAAGACGGTATAGGAACACAGCGACAGAGTCTCGTGAAGTGACGGGACAGTGTTATATTTTGAGTGAGGACCTGGTTTTCCGGGACTATGAATTTGACGCAAATGTCAAAATTTGCCATGGACGTCTTTCAAGTCACAAGAAATTTGGGATTTGCCAGCAAGGAGTAGCTAGCACTTTTGGCAAGGACAGCGATTATGCTGTATATGGTGTTCCTGGTGCCTACAACTGGAAAGGTATTCTATTTAAAATAATTTTTTGCCTGTTTTCTAAAGCCACAGACCCTTTTGTTGGGATATAATAAAAATAATGAGTAATAATCCTTCCACTTCATATAGCGCATTATAATGTCGGCGAGATGTCTCTAAGGGCTTCACAGAATACACTGTAAATTGGTTTGTACATTTTGTGGGTAAATATAATTTCATGGTTGTTGGTCGCCTTCGCCTAACTGACCATTCTTCATACATAAATCGAGTCAATGAGAGTTTGTAGCATTTTAGTCTGTGGGGATGGTTGGGGGAGGGCGGGTTTGGGGATGTGGGGGCGGGTGGAGAGAGGGATAGCACAGCCGAGCCCATTCTTTGTCTTCAAGCAACAGCCACACTCTTACATTTGCCAACAGAGGTAACTAATTGACCAGATAAATATTTTGCTTTTTCAGGAATTGTTCATGTGGAATTGAGAAGCACTGATTTCAGTATCATTGACGATGGACCCTATGAAGTTGGTGATGAAGGCATCAGAGATGAATCAAAGGTTCCGGTGCCTGGGAACAGTTACCTAGGTAGGCACAAAGAGGCAGGACTCCTGCTGATGACCTGTGTAGTGTTTTTACAACAAAAAAATTACAAATTTACATTTATAATTTCAGTGGAACATACCCCTGTTGCAGCTTCTCTTAGCGTCTTTCTGAAAGGGAAGCTGCACGAGGGGCAAAGTAATTTTAAAAGCTGTTGGAATAACGGACAAACAGAAATGCGAGGATGGTAGATTTCACGTATTTTGTTTCTGTATCCTTCCTCCCTTGTGCTGGTGAGGTTTCCTGCGATGTACTTGTGTACCACTGGATAGACTGAAAACTGAAGAAAAGTTTGAAGCTGTGTAAATTTTCCTATCTATCAGTATCCTGCTATGAAATTTAATCCCATTGTCCTGTGTTAGGCTTCTCTCTGGATTCAGGTAAAGGGATCACAAACCAGGACAAACTGACTTTTGTATCGGGTGCACCAAGAGCCAACCATACTGGGGCTGTAGTTTTTCTCAAAATGTTACTTCATTCAAGAAACCTGGAGACTGAACACACTTTGGAAGGAGAAGGACTGGCATCTTCTTTTGGATATGATGTCGCTGTTGCCGATCTTAACAGTGATGGGTAAGTGAATAGCAATCGTATTCGTTCAAAAAAATATCCCATTGGGTTTCAGTTGGATTGGGCTTTTTAAACATTATTTCTGATTTTGAAATGAACTTCTCAATTGTGTTCCTCCCCTCTTCCCATGACCCTGTGTAGTAAGTAAAGGTTATTTAAGACTGTTACGAATGCATGAATCGCTGATGGGTGAGGAGAAATTGGGAAAAATACCTTAAAATTCTTTGACATTTTGCCTCAATGAGAATGGTTATTTTTCAGCTGGAATGATATTGTGGTTGGAGCCCCCCAGTTCTTTGACAAAGAAGCAGAAATCGGTGGTGCTGTCTATATTTACATTAATCAGAAAGGGGACTGGAGTAACATAAAGCCCATTCGCTTAAATGGCACGAAGGACTCGATGTTTGGGCTTGCTGTTGAAAATATAGGTGACATTAACAAGGATGGGTATGAAGGTAAGGCCATAATTATTTACAGTTAGGAGAAACCTAAGTATTTGGGTGGATGTTCTGTTTGCATGGATATAAGTAACTGTAGAGCACAACAGGAATGGTGTGTTTGGAAAGTAGTGCTTATGTGCTGCTATATATTGACCTGCAGATATTGCTGTTGGAGCGCCTTATTCTGAAAGAGGCCAGGTTTTTATTTACCATGGATCAAGCTCTGGAATAAATACAACACCTGCACAGGCAAGTAGTCATTTACAGAAATCTTGTGAATGAGGATCCTTGTCAATTTGGAGTAGCGAATACAATTGTTGCATTCACTAATGTGTTTAAATTGAGGATGCCCTCAATATACTGTTACATCCAAACGTTCGCAGCGCGTAGACATTCTGAATGACTACTATAACCAAAGTGTTTCCCACATCTACTGCAGTGAGTGAAGCAGAATCAGCAATGATGGGAACTCTATGATTAAAATCAAGGTATCAAATTACTTACTCCGGCAATGTTTATGTACAAATTGCCGATCTTCTGCAATATATCAGTTATCTGTAAAATTTTGTGGCTCTCAATCCGCCGCTGGACATTTCACTAATTGATGCACCCATGTCAGAAACTATTGAAGGAGATGTTCCAGTTATGAGATTATTGTGCTGCCGTCACTCTTTGAGTGGTCAGCAACTGTTTAAATCTGATAAATTATTTTATGTTCCCTCTAGGTTCTTGAAGGGAAACATTTGAATGCAGAGTATTTTGGCTACTCTCTGACAGGGAGAATGGATCTAGATGAGAATAATTATCCCGACATTGCCGTCGGATCGCTTGGTGATTCTGTGTTTATATACAGGTGAGAGATTTTTGCTTGCAACACCACCACCCAGTGGTACGTTTGAGTTCACTCTGGTTCTTGAATACATAGTCAACAGAAGAATACATCAACAACAAAATACATTTGTACAACGCCTTTCACGTCGGGAGGACATCCCAAGGCGCTAAAAGAAATGCTAGACAAGAAAAAAAATCGAAGTTCATCTAGTTTGCCTTCCACCTTCCTGGCGGTCGCATGCACATAATGTCCCGAATTCCCTATGTACTATACACCATAAAGTTTATTTCCTAATCACATAAGGGTTTAGTGTAACCTTTGGGTTCCATGTAGCACATTTTTTAAAGTGGGCTAGAACGTTTTTAGTGATTTTATTCGCTGAGTGCTTATAAATAATTCATTTTTAAAGTGCAAGTGTAAATTTATTTTTAATATCTAATGCTGTCTTCAAAATTGCATTATAGGCCTTTAAGTGTCCAGAGACATGATTAGAAATGCGATGAAGAGAGGAGAAAAGCAATTAATCCACAGTGATATGTGTGCTCTATGAAATGCACAGAACAGAGTAATCCCCTTTGAAAAATGGCGAGCAGTAAACACTTTTTAAGGATTCAAAGTCTATTTTGCATTGCTTTTTTCTATTTAGGGCTCGACCTGTTATAGATGTTAAGAAGACCGTGACTGTTTCACCTCAAAATATTGATTTTCAAAAAAAGAACTGCAACAA
Organism: Callorhinchus milii; assembly: GCF_018977255.1. NCBI lineage: Eukaryota > Metazoa > Chordata > Chondrichthyes > Chimaeriformes > Callorhinchidae > Callorhinchus > Callorhinchus milii. The sequence continues at coordinate 26,747,918 of NW_024704747.1, read as the reverse complement.
TGGCCAAGCAATTTGGTAAGTAGCTCAAGACAAAATAGCAGTTGTAAATAGGTGTGCATCAACCTGATTGTCTGGTGTACAGACCAGAGCTGAATGACTGTCTTCTGACAACCATTAAGCTTACTAGAGAAAACAAATGTGAAAACAATCAGTGAATTTTCACGTAATGCAGGATAAAACTTAACATGTTACAAGATAGTAACGCGTTGAGCGAGTAGGGCAATAGTTGAATGCGAGAGCAGTGTTCCACTGTGTCACCAACAGCTTGTGGTTCTGTGAAAAGATTTGAAAAGGGAATTAATGCTTTGCTCGTAGGTGCCCCAAAGTTTCCGGTTTGAGAACATTGCTATTGGTTACCAATGGCATCAAAGCAAATTGCAGCTCGTTTTAATAGCAGTGTAAAGACTAAATACGTTAGATTGATTGTCTAATTTGTGTTCAGACACTGCCCTCTAAAATTCTTTTTTTTATTTCCGCCGCTTGTTATGTCTTAGTCCCCTATTATTCATCCTCTAATTTTCTCCCTTCTCAAGTCAGAAAAAAGTTGACGGCACAGAAAGACAATAAAATTTAGTGTCTTCTGAGTCTTTATAGTTTATTTTCGCTATTAGCAGTCATTTGAAGCACAAAGGAGGCTACGTCAGCTCAACCATTTTAATAGTAATTGATCAATAAAAATTTTTGGTCAGCCAGGTGTCTGGTGTAGCTTCTACTAATATTTTTTTCTCTTCACAGTATGACTGTCAACGCATGCTTTCAGTACACGGCTTACTCCAATACTTACAGACCGAAGATAAGTGAGTGAAAGAAAAATATTTTTTTGTGCAGCTCTGTTTTTGTTGGTAGACAGAAATTTATCAACTTTCTTTAATTTCCCGTTTAGCTGTTCAATACCTGCTTGATGCTGACACTCAAAGGGGAAAGCCTGATCGACAATCAAGAGTTTCATTTGTTAAAGCAGGGCAGAATCAAGATAACCACCAGCTCTCTGGCAGTGTTACGCTGAGGGGGCAAAATGAGGAGAAGTGTGTTACAGAAAAACTTCAGCTTCGGGTAATCTTACTTTACTACTTCATTTTCACACGCACCGCAATATAACTTGGGAGGTTTGCAGATTCATTCCTATGTAGTGGATCGTGTTGAGTCACTGGAACTCCGATCCCAATCTCAGTTATGAAGTCGCTTAGGCCAGGAGGTCTCGTGTTAATCAATATCCAAGCAGCGTTCAGAAGGGTCGGCCTCAGTCACGTGAATACAGGTTTTACTTGTTAGAAATCAGTTCACAAATAGACCTGAGTAAATCCCATTACCCTGGAGAAGTTTCCCATATTGTTAGGAAATGGTCTTCAATCATGTTGTTTGATTTACAGCTTTATGTACCATCAAACTGTCTTCAAGTCTGACAGCTTCATCTCTGATGGATTTCAGTTTTAGGTTTAGAAATTCCTCCTATTGCATAAATGTGGCTGAGGATTAAAATACTAAATCAAATATCTTTTTTGTGTTTTTCTAGGAGAATATCAAGGATAAACTGCACCCTATTTCGATAGCAGTTGGAGTTACAATCAATCAGTCTAATCGCAAGAAAAGACAAGCTGGTAACCTGCAGAATCTACTTCCAGTCCTCAGTCAGAGTGAACCTGCAGTTGCAGAGGTTAGTCTAGTCGAACTCCAGGTTGTGTCACACGGAGCACAGTATGATCCCGGCCTCTGTTTAATGTAGTCGCTCTGCAATGTGACTTTATAACAGGGAAAACTGTAGGAATAGAACAACAAAATTATGTTTGTGTAGTGCCTTTCACATCAGGAGGACATCCCAAGGCGCTGGACAATCAGTGTTTTCGATCCGAGCTGGGGGTCAGGATCAGGCAGGTAGAGGGCAGTGACCAAAGGAGGGTGACCAAAGAGGAAGTTCTTGAAGAAAGCGAGGGAGGGGGTGAGGTGGAGGGATTGTGGGATGGAGTTCCAGAGGTTGGGAGCAGAGTGGCTGAAAGACCGCCGGCCAATGGTGGGTTGGGTAAGGAGGAGTGAAGCAGGCTGGAGCTTGCTAAGCGGAGGGAGCGAGCAAGTTGGTAGGGGTTTAGAAGATCAGAGGTCAGGGGGAGCAAGGCCATGGAGGGCTTTGAAGGTGAGGACCAGGACCTTGAACTGTATCCTCTGTGTGATGGGAAGCCAGTGGATTCGGGCGAGGATGGGGGTGAGAGGGTCACGGAGCCTGGTGCGGGAGAGGACACGGGCTGCAGAGTTCTGGATGATCTGCGGCCTGTGGAGGAAGGAGTTGGGGAGGCCGACAAGCAGGGAGTTTGCAAAGTCGAGCCTGGATGTTACGAATGTGTGTACGAGAGTCTTGGCGGCCTGCGTAGTGAGACAGTGGAGGGAACCGGGCGATGTTGCGGAGGAGGGAGAAGGCATGGCACGGATGTGGGGTAGAAAGGACAGTCGAGGGTCAAACAAGATGCCAAAGTTCCGAACTGGCTCAGCGAGGTGGGAGTGTGCATCCTTGGAAGGGGAGAAGATGGGGAATTATTAATTGTGAAAAAATGAACAATGTGACAATCTAAGCATCAAATCCACGCTCTTCAATTTCGTATTGCACTGGCAGTTTAAGTGAAGTGGGTAAAATTTGAAGAACAATGAAGTATGTTCGCCACTCCTTCCCTCCGAATTAGAAATACCAATGCCAGTTATACGAGTTAAATGCTACAACTTGTAGATTGGGCTAATACTCCTGTGCAGTATTGAGGGACGTCTGCCACTGTAGGACAATCTTTATTTTGAGTGAGATATTAAAATTCAGGTCCCATATGCCTACGAAGGTGGCTGCTAAAGATTCTCTGATGCCATTCGAAAGAGAAGGGAGTGTCTCTTGAGTGTTATGGTGAATAGTTGTCCGGATTTGGTTGTTTCCCGACATGGGTATTTACGGCTGCCGTGTTTGCTAAAAAAACAAGTCACTACAATTCATAGCAGTTACTTGTGGAGTACTTTGAGACATTTCAATGTGATGAGGTGCTATCCAAATGCAAGTTCTTTCTTTAATGTTAAGTGTTTTTTTATTGTAACCAGGTACGGTTATTTTTGGATAGTCAGAGTTCCAATTAAACCTCAACAGGTGATTCTGTTTCCCAGTGGTGATTGTTCAAATTGCAGTATTGCTTCATATCTATAACAAAAATTACTTGGTCGCACTCACAGATTATCTTTGCATCTTTCTGATACAGGTACAGTTCTTGAAAGAAGGATGTGGTTCTGACCACGTTTGCCAGAGTAATCTTAAATTAAACTATCGTTTTTGCTCCAGGATTGACAATCAGGACAGGTTTAATCCTTTACCCAAGTAAGTGTTTTGTTTTTTTATTTAACTGTGTTGTTCCTACTCTATTTTATCTTCCACTAACCACGGTCTATATTGCAGTTCAGTTTGCTATTTGATTCATCCCATTATATAGAATAAAATTCTTTCACCTTTGCCCTATAACAGTAATAATATAATAATAATCCTTGCATTTGATATAACGATTTTCACGTCTTCTCGATGTCTCAAAGCGCTTCACAGAATATGCTGCAAACTGAATTGACTGTATATTTGTGGGTGAACGCGGCAGCCAATTGCGCAGAGCAATGTCCCACAAACAGTCGTGGATTGAAAATGACCAATTTATTCATTTTTTGTTTTGGAGGGATTATTATTAGGCTCTGTGTGGAGTAAGGAAACTTGCCCAAGGTTTCGCCCTCTGCCTGGAATTGAACCCAGGTGTCTCGCTTGCAAGGCAAGTGCTCTAACCACTGAGCTACAGGACTATAATAATTAATTGAAATACATTTCAAAAACATATTTGAGAATAGTCATTAAGAAAACCTACTTTACAGGGCAAGCTCAGATAAATGTCAAGTACATCGACAGCATTATTGATTGATAATTGGATTTATCAATCAATTGTATTTATTAATGAGACAAGTTCTTTGTTTGTTCCTGCAGAGAGAATGGTGCTCCAGTATTTAAATTAAGTGACCAGAAGGATATAGTGCTCGAAATAACTGTTACTAACAAGCCGTCAAATTCACAAAATCCTAAAAAGGATGGGGATGATGCACATGAAGCCCAATTGATTGCAACTTTTCCAGAAACTTTAACCTACTCTGCCTATCGTGATTTGACAATATATCAGGTGACTGCTTTTTTTCACCCTAGTGTCTAATTATCTTAACCAATGTTCACCATTACATAACCAGTCGTGTTCAACTGAATATCTGCTTTGTTTCAAATTAGGACAAGCAATTAATTTGCTCAGCAAACCAAAATGGCTCTCAAGCAACTTGTGATCTAGGTAACCCCTTAAAGAGAGGATCAAAGGTAAATTATTTCAAGTCAACATTTGATTGTAATAGATTTCATTACATACAACAGCAACAACAACAAATTACACTTGTACAGTGCGAGTGCCCTTCACATCAAAAAGACGTCTCAGGGCGCTGGGACATGCATTGTGGATCAAACCAAAAGCATTGACGTTGGCACCTTTGCTTACATATTCACAGCTCCTATAATTGACAGTAATTTTCTGTTGAATGCTTTGAGGAGCTTTAAACATCTTAGGCACTGTATTATATGTAAGGTTTATTGTTAATAGTAGTTTTATGTTTCTAAAGTGGGCAATTGTAATTGCGTACATGGATCTGATTTGTGTTTTCTTTTATACAGATTACTTTTTATTTGATTCTGAGCACTGCTGGAATTACACTGAACACCAGACACCTTGATATCAATCTACAGCTGAAAACGTAAGGGTAACTTAGTACATGTATGGACCGCTTTATTTATAAGAATCTATTGAAGAGTCTTCAGGGGAAATACTGAAAGTAATATTGGAGTTTTGCATACTTAACTCTCCTCAGCCCCGGCCAATATGTGGTCAGCGGTGGGTAGTGTTAATCCCGCTTCCTATCATTAATTGCTTTGCTGCTGGAAGAAATATTCTTTCACTCCAGGACTGGCTTCGGTGCATCCTTTCTCACTGAGAGTGTCAGACCTCTACTGAAATTGGGAATGTAGATGAGAACTCTCGTCCTACCACACAATATCAGCTGTTCCAGTCAATTATGCCATTCTAGTTTCTTGATTAATTAAAAGAGTATCCTGAACATTGTAGTTCAGCTGTTACTTTGTGATTGAGACTTTGGCATTTCCATTTACAGGACCAGCGAGCAGGCTAACCTGACCCCTGTGATTGCTAAAGCACGAGTGGTGATTGAGTTGCTTCTGTCTGTAGTTGGGTAAGAAACATTGCTAACTTTCTATCCATATCATCTGTATTTATATTTCTGTGTGTGTGTGCGCACTCTCACATGCAAGTTTCGAGAAAGGAAATAGGTTTCAAAGTGAAACACAAATGATAATTACTCTGTGTTTCAACAGTGCTGCAAACCCATCTCAGGTATACTTTGGTGGTTCAGTCACAGGCGAGAGTGCTATGAAAACTGAAGAGGATGTAGGAAGTTTGATTCAATATGAATTCAGAGTAAGTACAGGAGTATCTTAAAATCCATGTGTGTTCAAACGAGTCCATTAAGAGTCCTCGGATTTTGAAACTTTGCCTAATATCATTCTGTTTAGGACTGTTAATTTAATAATAATCAAAGATATCATGTTTGCACTTTAATATTTTGTTTCCCACAGATTATCAACCTGGGAAAATCCCTTAAGAATCTGGATAATGCTCGTTTAGTCATTATGTGGCCCAAGGAAATAAACAACAAAAAGTGGCTACTATATTTGATGAAAATTACTTCTAAAGACATAGAAAATGTGGTCTGCACTCCCACAAGTGAAATCAATAGCCTCAAACTTCAGGTACTTAATTCTGTAATTAATTCTTAATGTTGTCATAGCTTAAATGAAATGAGTAACGCCACTGGGACATATACAGTGCAAGTTTTACTCCAATATTATTGAACTACTTGACTTTACTGAAATAAGCCTGTAAAGTCAAATAGTTGCTCTGTTGGTAATTTGTGGTGCCGGGCACTGCATGTGTTTGACGTGCATATGATTCAAAAAATATTGCAAGCACAGCTTTTCTTTACTTTTTAATCAAAAATCTGCACTGAGCAGCAAACATGAAACCAAAGTTGCGACGCAATGGACTATGAAGCATTAACGTAAACTTCAGTGAAAGTGACCACATATTGAAAATGGAATGATTGATGTGTATCCTTAAAAGGTTGACAAGTTGTGAGGCTTTTGTAATTTTTACACATTCAGTAAAAAATCTATTTCAGGAATCACTTAAACAAAGCAGGAAAAAAAGGGAAATCAACAAAGTGGAATCAGAGGAGAAGTCAAGAGGGACATTCTCTTTCTTTTCAGAGAAAAGAAAATATAAAACTCTGGTAAGTGGAACTGCTCTTTCAATACTTAAAAACATTTTGACATTAATTTTGTTTTCGTTCAAATCCTCATTTGATTTTAATTTTTTCTAGGATTGTAACCAACACTCAACTGCTCCATGCATTAATATAAGTTGTCCTCTCAAAGGTCTGGACAGTAGTGCAGTCCTGGTTTTGCGTTCTCGGCTTTGGAACAGTACTTTCCTGGAGGTAAAGTGGAATCTAAATTTCATCAGCAAATTCATGTAAATGTAAAGTGTGTTTTCTTTTTTTAACATTAAATGCTTCCATTTACATTTACGTAAGGGGTTTTCTTGCTTTGCAGGAGTTTTCAAACCTGAACTACCTTGATATCATTGTTAAAGCCATGATCGTAGTAGAATCCAAGGCCAACAACGTGATGGTTAAAAATGCAGTAACAGAGGTAATTTGATAACATTACATTGGGGAGAAAACAGTTTAATTGTGCATGTACAATTCGGGGCTATGTGGAAAAAACAGTCAATATGCAAGTTTTTAACACATAAAATGTAACTTGATTCATTTAAATTCAATTCAAAATGTAAATTCACCGACACACAGAGACAAAATAAACAGGCAATTAAACAACTGCATATAGATTGTGTTTGATTTCTTTATTGTCATTATTGATGACCTATTGGTAACTAACTTTTCATTGGTAACTTTCCATTTATGTAGCATCTTTGTTAAATTCCTCCTTCAGGTGCGAGTTACCGTATTCCCTGAAAAAACAGTAATCCAGTATCTTGGAGTTCCTTGGTGGATCATTTTTGTTGCTGTTCTAGCAGGAATTCTGATGTTGGCACTTTTAATATTTTTATTGTGGAAGGTGAGTGACCCTGTCAGTGTCTGCAGATTATACCTTGGAACATCCTCCCGATATGAAAGGCGCAAGATGAGTGCAATTTTTTATTGTTGTCGTATATAAGACATACAGCTTGGTCTGTACAGGCGAACCCAAAGGAAGCTTACAGAAAATGAATGAGAAAATCTTGATTTTTGTCCTCATCCAGTAAAACCACACGTGAGTGGATTAAGAGAAATCTCAGCAACAATTTTAGCATACGTCGTGTGTTTGGTCTGCGTGGGTATGAATGTGTTGAAGGTAAACAATGAGAATTGGTTAACTTTCCAGGTAACTGAATCCTGTAATATATCCGGTAAACATTACTAAACAACTTGCTTTCTTGTAGTGCGGTTTCTTCAGGAGAAACAGAAAAGGTTCCCCATACGATGCCCGATATCACAAAGCTGAGATCCATGTTCAGCCGTCTGACAAAGAAAGACTTACCACTGATGCATAATGTTGATCTACTTGATCCATTGATTTGGTAAATAGTCCCTTGGTCTCAGATTGTTGGCTTTGAGGGGAGTGGTGTACGGAGCTTGGCATCAGCTAACTCTCATCTTGCTTAGAACAGGCACAACCTAACAAACTGCCTCAGCATTAACACCTAACCAAATTCCCTTCTGGTAGTTGAGCACTTCATTTAACCTTTCTCTTGCGAACGCATACATGAATAATCAGGAACGCTAAACGTGTTCTGATGTTGCTTTAATATAAAGGTGACGTTATCTTAAATAAAATGCCGGAACTTTATGTAAAGTTATAGAAACAAATCTATTAGTTCAGGATCTGACCTCTAATGCCTGAACGCGTATATATTTTTTTTCTTTGACAAAGAATGGGCGATGGTAAATTCTACAGATTGCAATAAATGACTCAAATACTTATTGCACAAGACTGTAGATTTTACTGGTTTTCTCTGCATGGAAATGGTGCTCACTCTCAGGCAATTGGAAGTGGAAGCTGTAACTCTTAAGTTTTTTTTACAGGTTAATTAGAGTTTACATCTGAAAGAAACATTTTACAGGTTTACTGTGTTGCTGTTTGAGTCAGTGGTTCTAGGAACATAGGATTCCTATACAGCAACTGGAGGAGGCCATTCAGCCCATCAAGCCTGTTCCCCCAATTTGCTAGATCTTGGCCGATCTTTTAATCCCAATGCAACTATTACATGAATTTGCTATCCAGGATTGCATCGAGCCTTTTCCCATCTAATATATATGGAAAAGAATTGATGGCTGATGATTTCTTTTCCAACAGTAAATGTCCAGGAAAGTATCACAATTTTAACTTAAACCTTGTGGACTTATTTTGTTTCAAAATATTGTTGACAAGGTGGTGATTCAGAGCTTCAGATTGCTGGGTTGACTGTTACCGTCGCTTATTCCCCAAATAGAAATGGTAGACCTTAGTATTAGTGACTTTAAAATTAGATGTGTTAGCTATTCGGGCTTCTCATCTACAAATTTAAATGTTTTTGTGCTTAACTTCACGGTGCAATCGTATAAACAGCTGATTGTTCCATTTCCTCTCTGCTGTTTACAGTGTGGATTTTTTAAACGTTCCCGATATGATGACAGTGTTCCACGATACCACGCAGTTCGGATCCGGAAAGAAGAGCGAGAACCGTTTGAAGACAGAAAATGTAACCAGAAATCGGACAAGAAAAAGTGGCTGACAACTTGGCAAGAAAATGAGTCTTATTCCTAATATACTTGAAACTTGAGGACTGTAAAGTTACTGCTGGTACTGCATTACTGTGTGTCGACTCTTTACTGTGCATTGGCCTCTCTCGGCCTCTTGGAGAGAGTAACTTGGTTACCAGCAATCTTTTATTTTGCACAGCACAGCCCTCAGTGTGTCTATCTGCCTTATTTTTAAGTACATTCAGAATGCCTTTTGGAGTGTGTGATGTTTTAGTTTGAAAATCTTTGGCGCATAAGACGTGCCTTGTTAAAAAAACAAGTGCCCAACAAAGCATACTCAAATCAGAACCGGGAATAGCGTCTGCTCTAGAATATTGTTGTGAATATTACTTTTATTGACCATTCAAATCAATATTTTGTCCAAGGCCTATTTTGATCTGAAGTGATGTGCAATGGTTGAACACGTAATTCGATTTAATTTGAATTTCTTTTCACAAACGTTCCTCAGTATTGCTAGGGCCCAGTTGGTGTGTTCACAAAGACAGGTAACATTTTGAACCGGGATTGGAAAAAATGTACATTTTTGTAAATAATTATATTTTAGAATGTCCTGGTATTTATTTTACCATTTTAGTACTTTCAGAACAGCTATGTTTTTTCCTCTTTAACAAGAACCATAATGACAATAATCTGCGCATTTGATGTAGCACCTTATCATGTCTCAAAGAGCTTCACAAAATATACTGTAAATTGAATTGACTGTATATTTTGTAGACAAAACACAGCAGCTAATTGCGCACAGCAGTGTCCCACAAACAGTTGTGGACTGAGTGACCAAATAATTTTTTTTTTGAAGGGATTATTAACCCCGGAAAAGCGATCCACCGATTGACTTAACAACCGGGATCCTACTTGCTAGACAGAGGCGTGTGGAGTAAGGAAATTTGCCTAATGTTAAATATCAACATATTCTGGAGTTAAACAAAAATGTGTCTAAAATAAGGAAAATGACAGCACAAAATATGTGAAAAAAGCTACGGCTCCAGTGGTGACCGGTAGTGCAGTAATTCCTTTCTCCAACTCAGTCGCTAGGTGGAACTGCTGTGGATTCTTGCTGTTTAGGAGAATAAAATATAACTTTATAAAGTGATAATATTTCACCTCGTAATTCTGCAAACCAGGCAAATTTTTTAATTTAGAATTTCAATTTTTTTTTCTCTGATTGACTGATGTGATCCGCCAATATTTTAGTCTTCCCCCAAATAAAACTTACAATCCAATTTTTTTAAAAAAGCTTTGTTTTCCGCCTTTGCAGTTGGAAGAAAATATACTTAAAGGAAGCATTTGCCTTTTTGGAGTGCTATTTTTAATTTTTTTAAAAATAAATCGCTAATCACTACCAATATCTCATGCAATGTATTCCATTGTGTAACTATTCAGAGAACATTCCTACACTCCAGAAAAGGGAAACCGTTCAGAAATACATTTTCTATTTGCAAACTGGATTAGCTCCTCTGCTGTAAGGAGTGTTCCAACTGTCTAACATTGCAAGATTTCCTGTGTAAATTGTGGGAACAAATATTGTTTGTGGAACTAACTAAATAATTTACAGGGAATTGTTGTCTGCACCATAATAGTGTCGTACTTTCATTAAGGAATAGTAGTAATTGACACAATAGACAATGAGACAATTTTCTGATCACAAATGTAGATTAATCTAACATTCATCTCAATTCTATGACCCTATTATCATAATTTCTAAACAAAAATTAGATTGGTCTGTGATTATTTTTTAAAGTGAAATAAATGTGTTTTTTTTTATTAATTTCACTGTGTCTTGTGCATTTTTGTATGGATTGCTGTGACTTAAATGGAACGGAAATTCGCGATTGGAAATCTTAGCATAACATTCTTTGTTTGTGGCCACAAGTGAATAGACTGACCATGTCATTTACCTGGCTCCTAAGTTTATGAACAGCAACTTCAGGTGCACTTTGTCCACTGTATGACCTGTTCTCGGAACAAATGCAGTTATTTGCTGTGCCACATAATATAGTTAACATTGGTCAGCGGAATGAAGTGCGTAGTATTTTCTGTCATTACATACTATGAGATGGAAGGAGCACAAAACCCCAGATAAGTTTCAGAAAGCGTGGTCTGTTTCTATTGTCCTTTCGTATTTACAGCTCCCGTGAACATGGTCGCTGGCTGAACTGATCAATTGCAAACGTACAGGGAATTGCAAACCATGTTTGCTGATCATTCATGCCAGGGTGGCATCATTAATGGGGGAAAAAAAACATTTTTCAGCTGATTTTGCTGACATTTCATATTTCAATCGTCCTTTTGGTTTGAGCTTCCAGCTGGCCTCACACAACTGGAAGTGTTGTAATTTGGCTTCAGTGTCTCTTGAGGGCAATCTGTGTGCTATTTATCGTATGATAATTATTGTGCAGCACAGCTCCCTCTGGTGCTTGGAAACACCCCACATTTGTGGGCAGCCAGCAGAGCAAAAAATATTGTCAACATAATTTGAAAAGCCTGCATTAAAAAAGGTACTTAACGTTCCACAGAATATGTATTATGTTCATGTATTACATCTCTCCCTAGTTACCAATATTCCAGGTGCTGAAAAGGATTGTGTTCAACACCACATGAATTTTAAACATAACAGAATCCGGGAACCCTCCAGTGGCATCAGTCTTGATCTGTAATCAATCGTATCATTGCCTAAAGTCCCCGTTCAAGAGATTCTATTCAAGTTTGACATAAACTCATGCTTTGCGTAAGTCATATTGACTGTTTGGTCCCAACTGATACGACTTATGTGAGGTTTGCTGTATGATAGTTGAGTTGCATCTTGCGAGCTAACAACTGGCTGGTTCAAATGCCAGTCTGCGGCGAGTTTGCTGGTCTCGGCCGAGGTGGCACAAAGGAGGTTGTCTGGGCTTGAGCCATCCCTGGAGTCAGGGAGAGTCAACTTAGTCCGGGCTCTGGCTTCTCAGCCTTTTTCCGCGCCCTCTCCTGACGGTGATTGTGTATGTGGCAGCCGGCTGGGGAGAGGTCAGCCTCCACGGTCGTGTGAATGGGTGGCTGGACTCTCACTACTCGGCTCACAAATCCAGACCTACCACCTCAGACGAGCTACCGGAGGGAAACTGGTACTTATACAATGTATGAGTTTATGTGAAACTTGCATAAGTCGTATTATACAGGATTTACGTAAACTTATCTATAAGTTTATATGACTTATACGTAACAAATAGTGTCTGTGAAACCACACCCCACCAAGAGGAGGCGGAGTGCAGCTAAGCACAGAATCATCGATTCTCTTGTAATACAAACTTTCCTCTCACACTGCAACTGAGAAGCCGTTTCCAATCTACGAAAATAGAAATCGGAAAACCCAGACCTACCAGAAAAGTAATTTCCCATCTGCGGTACGTGTGAGCGCTGGCACTTTAAGCTTGCATTGAAAATAGCAAATCTTCTACGAAATTCTGACTTCTAGAAAAAAAAATTGATCAGCCGCAGCTCCTGCACAGAGAAAGCTGCAACATGCATTGTGATTGTTTTATGGAAGGAAAGAAACTGAATTATTTTGACATTGCATTTTCGGATCTGAAATTACCTGTGAAAGGACGTCCTTTATGTTCACGTTGACTTGGGCGTTCGGCAAGTGTCACAAAAGAAAGCCTTTTTTTTTTTACTAGACAACCTGCCAAGAGCATCTTCTGTTCAGCAGGTTCAGAACTGATAGCATAGAAGGTTTCTGAGAGCTTTTCCAAGCCCTGGAGTGTTCCAGCGTCAAATGATTGAACGCCCACCCCGATGTCTGGAATTTCATTATACTTCAAACAGCTTTGTTGTGGGAACACGCTGTTCAAACCTAAGTAGACCACTGTATATAATGTCTAAATTGCATCTTTATAATTGGACTAATTTAATATTTTGGATAAAATCTACCAGCGTTAGATATTCTGTACAATGGCTGTTATATTTGTATGTCCTCTAACCCACAACAAATGTAAATTTGCTTTGTGAACAAGGGTGGCCGATCTCTTGGATTCTACCCTACAATTAGCAATGCAATTGACTCCCAGTCTTGTAGTGCAAAGCATATCGCTGTTTCCTGGTTCAGCAAATATTTAATTTTACTCGAAATATCATTATCACAAACCTTTCTTGCGGTTAACACTGGAGCAGTGAGTGCTGAATGGAGTTTTCAGTAGTGCCATAATCAATAATTAGAGATTAACAAAATGCAGAATGAACAACTTTTGGTGTGTAATTTTTTTTTAAAAAAAGCAAAATCAAAATCTAAAACAGCACCTCCTAAAACAATCCCATTACAGTTAATTCCAGGAAAAAGAATATTGATAATATTAGGACGTAAATTTATCTCAATACATTGCCAGAGAGAAAAAGAACAAAACACTGTCCATCAAAAAATCATTAATTCAAAGTTATTGAGAGCGAAGTTATTGAAAGCTCAATACCTTCTATAAAGCTCAGCTTTAGTGGATATAAATCGTTATTTATTTGTGTTATTCTATCATTTGAAAGTTACGTTCTTTTCCACTTTTTCCCCCATGTTGTGCAGTAGAACCCAGCTGAGAAATAAACCAGAGAGCAGCTCCTCTCGCTTCAGTTGACTGCTGGAAGAATTGCCAAAGTGGTTCAGAGTGACACACCTTAGTGTTCTGTTCCTGCTTGTGAAGGAGCACTTGGCCCTCAGTCAGAGAATGGCGGGGCTGCGATAAGGAATTTACCGATGCAGTGGTTGTAAGTCTGAACCTGCGTTCTTGGGATTAAATGGCCAGCTCTAGCACTCTCGGCCCTGTATTGTAATTTGACGTTATCCCATTATTGAAAGCGTTTCACAGGATTTATTTTGTAGGCGAACCGCAGCAGCCATTTTGTGGACAGCATTGCTCCACGCAGCTACAATGTGAAGAATCAATTTTACCTTCAGGACTTTTGCGCCACGAAGTCGGAAGTATTTCCCGTCTCCCTTTATGTGTGGCGTGTCACACTACAAAACCAATCCATTGCTGCCCTTTGAATTTAAGGCATTTGAACACAGAGAAACAGCGGTTTTGAATATGAAATTGTTGGGTTAAATGCGGTTACTATTGTAGTTGAACCGAATTAGAAACTCCACTTTTGTTTTTTTTAAAAAAAACATGTGGTTCAGTGCAGTTTTCTTGGTTTAGTGATGTCTGGTAAGCAGATGATAGTTTTACGATACTGTAGTTATGCCCACCAATAATAATCATCATGAAGTGACCTGTAAATATTAAGAGCGAGAGAAGAGGGAGCACAGTTAAGGAAATACTTGTGAAGCCCATTTCTTTACGTAGCATGACATGCCGTTTGGAATTAATAAAAGGAAAACTGCAGATGGCATAAAAATAAGACTAAAAAAACAAAATGTTGGAAACTTATAGGTCAACCGGTATCTGGGGAAAAAAGTTTAACATTTTGGCCATAATTAATATTATTACTCAACAACATTAACTTCTCTTTCATATATGACAAAAACTTGGGCGTAATTCTGTTTTTATCCCCCCCCAAAGAAGTGGTTCACATCATTAGTCTTGGCATCTGTAAACGAAGAGGAAATAAAATAATTTGGCCATTCAATCCCACGACTGTTTGTGGGACACTGCTGTGCGCAATTGGCTGCCGGGTTTCACCCACAAAATTGTCTGGAAAGAATTAGAAAATAAATCTGTAGTTCTCAAAATGCCTAACTCCAGGTGATCAATGATCTAAACTGTAGCAATGGTAGGTTTACATTGGAGCGCAATTTCAAAAGCTTTTGTACATTTTTCTCGTTGGACCAATTTGAAATATTTATTAATATCTATTTTTATTGAGGAACTATTTACATATTTCTCGTAAGTTCAGAGTCTCTGACGGATGCTTTCAGGACTCTGTTGACAGGCTGCATGTAAATTCTTGCGAAGGGAATGTGTGCAAGTCTGCACCAACTGATTTAATATTTGGAGGGCGTCCAATGCTTCTTGTTAAAATGCAGAAGGGCCAAGTTTAAAATGTCAAATGCTGAGCTTTCTATTAGCTGAAGCTGTTTCATTGTGTACAGCTATTCAGATCGCATAACTGAAATCTTATCAAACAGATTGGTCTTCATTCACACTACCGGGTCTATGTTGGGAAGAGCACGTTTTGGGAAGAAAATTAGTACGAGTTGCCAAAATGTGCATTCCAGCAACTCCCTGACATAGAAGCCTAGCACTCCAGAGGCCAGGCTTTTTAGATGGTATTAATCTAGAGCTGAATAAACAATGACCAGGGCTCCAGCTGGAATATTTATGCTACCATGTGGTGAGATTGCTCAGCAACACAATCCACTCCTCCCTTTACTTTTACACAAATCCATTTCCAAGAAACCGATTTTTGTTTTGCCTCGGTATCAAGCCCCATGACAGATAAACCTAATACATTTAGGCTTTAAATGGATTACAGGGTCCTGTGATCTGTTTTTTTGTGTGTCACTGTATGATGTTGAGAACTTGCCAATATAGAGTGAATAGAGGAAAATCTGGTTCTTTCTGAAGGGCATATTTAGTTTTGTTTTTGAAAATCACTCCTCGGCTCCAATGTGCTTTTGTTCTGCTACATTTAAATATAATAATGATAATAATCTTTACATTTATATATAATAATCCTTGCATTTGATATAGTGACTTGTGTTGTTGAGACGTCTGAAAGCGCTTCACGGAATAGTGCAAAGCTAGGCCGCAGCGCCTTGGGACGTCCTCCTGACGTGAAAGGCGCTCTATAAATGGAATCTTGTTGTTGTTGTTGTTGTTGTTAACAACTTCAATCTAGTACAGCAATAGAGAAAAAGAAATTGAAGAAGATACTGCATGTAGGTTTGGCATAAATGAAAAGAATGGATTGGGAAAGGTTTTAAAATGGAGACAGACTTAACGTTACACTGTTTGTCAGGATGCTGTCAGTTTAGTTACCTCGCACTGCTATCACAAAATGTTTGAGGACTTTCTGAAAGCATAAAGCCTTGCGTATTGCATCACAAATTGTGTTATCCAGTGGATCATGCAAATCAGAGGCCACTCACTTGGGAGATAACAATGTTGGTAATTAGTTTGAATAATTACTGCATTTCATTAGCAACTCAGGAGTTGGGTAGGGAAAGAGGAACTATGCCATAGGATAAAGGACATTTTTATAAGTGAAGAACATCTTTGGCCAACACTAGATGTCCTAGTAAAACAATTGATTTTACTGAAGTCATTCAGCTACAATACATTTTCAATTGTACTTAATTCTAATGTAGATGATGCAAAATATCTTACCATTCCCTGCAAGAATCTGGCCTTATCTTGTTCTTTAGTAAATAATCATTCTCATCTTAGAATTTTGCATTTTCCACAGCATCATCACAACCTTATCCGCATTTCAATTACGTACAACCTAAACAGGAAATCCAACTTTTTACATACATTTACAATCATGAATCCAGTCATCTGTTGCACAGTATCTAATCTGATTTTGATCTCTCTGTTGTGGGACAGGAAAAACAGATCAAATCAGAACAATGCCACTGATGGGTGTGGATGTGTTTGTTTGATGCATTTCCCCTCTCGAAGTTAAGAGAATCTGAAATATCTAGTTTTTTTTATTTTACGCAATCCTAAGAATGGCGTCTGTGAACCTGGATAACTCCATACAAATATATTGTTCACCTCTTTCACAATCAGGTGGACAGAAGGACAATAACACTGCAATTAATAGTCCCCTTTGAGGCATTCTATTAAATATTTTAATACTACAGCATAAATGAGATAGTGCAGACATAATTGTCTGTTTATAAAGGAGAGCTGTGGGGAAATACAGGATATGGAGAAAGGGTGGGAAAGTACGTGTTCCACTTGGATCAAAGAGTGTGGTTTTCAAAAGTGTTACATCAATCTTCCCAAGGTAACCGCACACCAGCAAATATTCTGAACTTTATATTGTTGTACCACTGGGCGGCACTGCAAACATCTACATTATACTGTATGAATCTACTGACCTTTAAGCCTCCAGGTGGCACTACCCAGAACTGCAATATTTTACTTTCTGCACTGAGTATTGCAGCCAATACAATCATATATTAATCAAGACCAGAGGACTTCCTGCCAGCGTGGAAAGGATAAAGATTGGATACAGACAAAAATACATGAAAGAAAATATATTTTCCATTGCATGAACCATCTTGATGGGATGTCTGTTTATTTCAGATTGAGCATTTTTTATTTCTACTAAATCCACTCTGAATTTGTTGAAATGTTACGATGTCTTTGAGACACTCAAATATACAATTAAGGTTGCATTATTCCAATACCTTACTTGTATTAATATTTACCAATTTAGTACTTTAACATATGTATTATTTATTTTGGTTAAAAGATTTAAAGCTGCTCAATATTAGTCAGTTTATTTGCCAAACACATCAAAAGAAAACTCAAATACAAATAGAATTAAAAGTTCTGTAATTGGCATTAAAATACATTTATGGAGTATTACATTGATTAAAAAAGCAGGATTGTACAAGTGGAGTGTGAATCAGAAAACGTATAAAATAATTACCAATTCCACCATCAAGTGTAGTGATTCAATTACAAACAGTGCATGATAGAAATGTTAAGTAAATGCAGAACACTCTTCCTCATTCTTTGAACACATTTCATTCTTCAAACTAAATACTGTCTCTTCAACTATTTTCATCCTCTGATTTCTCAGTTATTTTATGGAGGTAGGCAGATCAGACCAAGTTGGCATAAAGCATACACAACGTGATTTAGCTTCAATCCTTCCATGTCAGAGAACTAATAAAGGAACTTTACATGTGAGGGTGAACTACACTTAAGAAAGGAAGACCATCAAAAAGTTAGTAATTTAATTGTCCTCGTACAAATAATTATCCAAATAATACAGTAAGGGAGGTATAGTAACTACAGTATATACTAAATTTTGAGGGCAACATGAGGCACAGAAACAAAACACTTTAGTGGGCAGAACAGGACAGTTTTATTTCCAAAAGCATTTACATGCCTTTTGGATATTGTGATGAGAACCTGTTGGTCTCGATTTAACTACAGCGTGAGTAGAACAAGGCTTTATCTTGCCTAGTGAATTAACACAATTGATTACCCATTCAGAAACACATTACATGGCAATATGATTTTCTGTCCAAACAAAAAATTACATGAAGAGGTATAAAAGCCTGGTTTTCATTTATACAGAATCAAGGAACAATAGAACAAATTACAACATTTTCAATCCAAAAAGGGGCTAGTTGCAGATAAAGTGGCAAATTAGGTATATTTATCTCCATAAATTAAGCAAACTTTTTTGGACAAAAATCTTCAATGTGATCTTAAGTCTTTTCCTATCTGAGAGGAGAATAAAATATGGATCAAGCTCTATGTCAAAGAATTTCACCAACTCTAAACTAGTTTTCAAAGAATTTAAGGCCTTGTAAAGAATCATCAGTTCAAACAGACATGTAAAAAAAAACACAAGACTTAGTTAGGCATTAACGAGTAAATGAAAACAAATCTGACCAGTTTCGTAATTCAACAGCTTTTGTTTACTCCTTTACAGCAGAAAATGTGGAAAAACAGCATGTGGCTGTTTTTCCACATTTTCTGCTGTAAAGGAGTAAACAAAAGCTGTTTAAACAATCATTAACAAGAGTGATATTAGCCATTTTATATCAGCCATTGGTAACTTCCTGCCAGTGTTGCAATTTTGAATTTTTATGATTTTGATATTTTGGGGTTTAATTACTTTGTTCTCTCTGATGGCCTATGTTTGAAAATGTAACCTAAGTGCAATAATATTTCCGAAGTTAGTTTTGTTATTTACATTAGTGGGAATTCATTCTGAAGCAGTATCAAGATTACAAATCAATGCCTGTCTGCTTCTTTCTCCCCTCCATCACCAGACTCATTTTTGAGAACTTTCTGCCTCATCTCTGTAGATGCGTAGTCAGCCCAATTTGCCAACAACTCAGTTATCCTCCTGTGGTCTCATACAGCCTAAATTCCTGTTTCTTACCTTTCATATTAGCCAGAGTTCCCATCTCCTACTCTCTCTCCTTAAAACACAAGTTTCTGTTCTCCTGCCCTCTGCATTCAAGCCCAAATTCCTGCCTCCATATAGATTAAGCTTCCATCTCCCACTTTCCCCATACAGTCTAGGTTCTCCTTTCCCACAATCTTCCTGCAGCCTACATTTCTGAATCCCAAAATATATACATACACACATACAAAACCAATGATTTGTTCATTCATTTTAGCTCAAAGCTAAAGGGACACAAGGCAATTTACTTCTGAAGTCAAAAGTTGAAAGCATTGCGGCCAGAAACATTCCTTGGTCCTCCTTATATAAAAGAGTTTTGATTGAGCCTGGCTTAGTCATCCAATTTCTGACCTCTCTTGCTTGCTGCCTCACTTTCTTCATTACACACCTCATAAGACTCACTGTATAGTAACATTTCACAAGCTTGGGGCTAAAAATAAAACGAACGAGGCATAAATTTGTTAGAAAATCAATATCTACCAACCAATAAAATGATACTAAAGAATTTTTCAATGGACATTTGTCTTAAAACACCCAGATGAAATCAGATAGACCATAGGTCAGTTGATGGACATTTCCAGTGAGTTACAAATAAACAAGCTGCAAGCATTAACATTTTATCAGTAGTGATATGCATAGTTTGGTACAATGCATGTCAAGTGAGCTGTGGAACGGGCAGGAACAAGTGCAGCATTAATCTTCTAGTTGATGCGGGTACCCTGTATTCCACAGATAAAGCCTTCTTTCAACATTATCAGAGATGACAGCTGACTACTCACCTGAAGTATTTGGGGACCTGAACCAGTATAGTTTAGTGTTGATTGAGATTAATGTAGGCAAATTAGACACAATGTCAGTGGCTAAACAATTTGGATTTGATCAATACCATGGGGCTCTATTTAGGCGCTGGGCCAAACCTGAAGCAGGAAGCATACTACACAACACAACTACAGTGAAACTTACAATAAAAGCTTCTTTACTGAGGGATTGAATCAATAATTGCATGGAAGCTTAAGTGACCTCAGCGTGCGTTGAATACCAGAGGTTATTGCAATGATGGCCAGTGAAGATTTTTGGCAAAAGTTGAAAGATATTTATGGGATCCAAGATCCAAGCATATTGTTGCAATAATACAAATTCAATTCAAATATATGAACAAATGTTAATGATATTGGTAATCTTTCAGTAAGGCAATCATCATGTCAACTGAAGCGAGCATCTAGGCTTCTGATGGTCTCAAGCCTCTGTCCAAGACTGTTTTTCACTCAGAAACAATGGGCCAGACTTCATTCTTTAAGGTTACAAATAGATCTTTGTTTTCAGTTTTATCTAAAAAAAATTAGGAGCAAAAACATGGACGGTACATTTTTTCAATTATTGTTGGCAAAACTGAATTTGTTTTTCAAATTTACTTAAGTCTCTTCTACTCGTGTTTTTAAAAAAAATTGGAAAATAAAACGAAAGGTAAAAAAGAATGTTTTTGTCGTGAAGAGTTTGTTTTTAAACACCTTTTGAAAACACTTCATGTTAGATGGGGATTAATTAGAAGCACTAATTTTGAAATAGAATCAAGTTTGTAAAGGGGGAAAAGAGGAAGCTAGTTACTGACCAAACAGGCAATAGAGTGAAGTAAATAAACATCACTGTGTGACTTAGCTTTCGATATAATATACTGGAGGAAAGATGAGGAAAATGCAAGAAAATACTACAAGTTATATCCACGTCCACTGAAGAATTGTACAAAACAAATTCCATGGCCTTCTGGAAAAAAAATCATGTTTTTTTTAAAAAATGCTTCAAATAGACTGGTGGGCAGGGTTATTGAAACTCAAAACTGAAAACAAAGCACCATAGAAATAACACAGCTATAAATATTATCAAAAATAATAGGTCAGTGAGAGTGATGCCAATGAAAATAATCTCAAATCAGGTTTCAAATGACAATAAGCCCACAAGTTCGGCTCTAGTGGTTTAGAGTGTTATTAGAATATACTGTCACTGAGATCTTGTCATCACTCCCCAACCACTCTTGAAATAAAAAAATGGTCCATATTGTTAACTTAATGGTCAGGAACAGAGAATATACACAGAAAACCTTCCCCTGTTTTATGCAATGGATTTCAAAAGCTAGAATTATAAAAATGTAATGGTATACAGTTCACATTGCAAGTAAAAAACTTTTCCTTTTTTTAAGCAATATTATCCCTTTGAATTATGTACTTTAAACCTTGGAGCCATGTACCCCCACAGATATAATACATTCAAAACTATTTAGAATATTGTACCCTATTCTGACATTCTGTACATCAATTTCTGGTAGTGTGGATTTTCCTGGAGAAAGTTATCATCACATTCAAACGCTCAAGACACTTTTTATACCTTTCTAAGGAATTAAGGTATTTTAGGGAAGTCTGATGGGCATTAGATGGGCATTATTAAAATAGGAATATTTTATTTATTACTTCTATATAGTGGGATTTGAAATCCTAAGGTACAGAAAACCGTATTTGACAATATGTACAGAAAATTACTTAAAGCCATGTGTAAAATTGAAGTGTAAGCTAGAAAATGCATCATATGTTTACGTCTAACAGGAAATGAATGTCAAACTGAAAACACATGCATGCCAAATTGACGTTCTTTCTGAATTGACTGTACTGTAAACTATACAATATACAATGCTTAAGTAGCACAACTGCTCAAAATATTTGTGCTGTTTCAATTTCAAAATTGAAATCTCATTCAACAATTTGATTCGACAGACGTGGTCAGTTTTTACTAGCTTTCTTTGAAGACTTTTCTTTCTTTTGAATCTTCTCTCGTTGCTTTTCTACTTTTTCTTGTGCTTTCTTCATTTCTTTAAGCTTTTTCTTGATTATGGAACGATCATTGTGACTGTCAACACCTAAGGCCTGTAAGTCATCAAATAGTTGCAATAAATTCCAATATTTGATTTCATTCTGTAGAAAATGCAGTCAGCAGACTGTGCAATTTGACTGTGATACTTCTAAAAACAAAACTAGTTGTGTGAAGGGGTAATGGCTCTTTACACTCGATGGGAAAAACAATGCATGGCAGCAACAATTTACTTGAATATATTTAGCACTTCACATATTGGGAGGTAGTCTCAAAGTGCTTGAAAATATTAATGTACACAGTATTCCCTGCTTGTCCGGGGTTATTGAAGCCGATTACAATGTCCCTCCTAAGTGGTGAACTGAGCCAGGATTTCCAGATTTGTCGCTTCATATTTAAAAATTTTTTTTGACTAAGAATCTATTACTGTACCTTAAGTCTATTGCTGTCCAACTGCATCAGTTGTTCTCCATCAATGTTTTTCGCAACAAATTCTGCAATGTATTGCTCCAGATTCATTCCCATCAACCAGTGACTGACTTGTTGGGACGTCCATTCAGAAATAGCTCGGTTTTGCCATTGGTTTTGTTTACCGGTTATTGTGTGTTCATCTTCCAGCGTCTATTTGGTAAAGAAAAATAAAAACGAGAATTAGTATATTGTTGTTTCATTCTGTAGACGAGTTACATTCGAGTTACCGAACTCCTTAATTTTGAAGCTTTGGTTTGGGGAATTGCACGTTTCCCAGGTTGACTTCCAAAATCGAAGTAAAGCTTTCCTTACCCAACGATACTACTTGACCCAAACATAAGAACAGCACATCCAGCACCACCTATGTCAGGGTGGTCTAACCTTTTGGCTGCAGGAATTTGTGAAAGATCATAATATCAGGACTTAGAATAGACAGTTAATGGTTTCAAAAACACCCTCCAAAGGCAATAGCACATTATATTTTTTTACCTCTGAAAATAACATTACTATTGCAGTATAAAACAAACGTTTACAATAAGCAACTTTAATGTTCATGATATCATCGGATTCCCTCAATGTGCTGGTTCCAAATAATGTTCATACGGACTAACCTTCCAAAACAGGTGTACTACATAGCCATCCTGTAGTTCCTTTCAGTCCTAATAGTGTCCTCCTAGTTCTACAATGAAGCACTAAACATCTCAGAGAGCACCAAGACCATTAACACAGAATTATTGATTTACAAAGCTGTAGCAGGAAATTCAATCTTTCATTGTCATAATGGACAAATAGCAATTGCTCACTCACTTCAGTTTTTGTTGTGTTTTTGTTCTGTTCCCAAGTTGCTTCACGTGAACTCGGAGGTGAGTGAAGGCTGCTATTGGAAGATGCAGGATCCTTATGACTGTCCCCAAACCGAAAAAAAGGCATGCAGGTCGGTATGGATGTCACTGAATCCGCAGGAGATAAGTTACCAGCTGAGATGTCCAGCATATCTTTTGATCCCCTGCCATATACAAGAAAAGAACAGTTATAGTGACAAGCAAGCATATTAAATAAAATAGATTTTCTATTCACACCCCTGACTGCTCAAAACAAAATGTTTGATGAGCTTGTACTCAAATAATCAAGGAGGATCCAATTCTAAGTTACCTACAAAACAAATCTACTGAAATTATGTAGGACCTTGACCATCGGGCTATACTTTTACAGTTTTTAACATTCACTTACTGTATTACGCGTATGAGTTTTGAAACGTTAGAGCAAAATTATTTAAAAAACAAATACCTGCTATCAAATGAAGTTCTGCGATTTTCTTTATCTAATTTCTTGCCTTTTCCACCGGATTTTCTTAGTCCACTTCATTGAAAGTGAAAATTGGGAGAAAGAGATGGATAGAGAGGGAAAATCAGGTAAGACTGACAGAAGTAATGTTCACAATGTCTGCAGATCAACTTATATTGTATTAATAGTTCAGATTTAAGAACGTTTGAATGGTAATCATCTCCCCATTTCAGGCCCTATTTCACATACTATTTTCTAGCTAGATGGGCAAATTCTCAAATGTTTGATGTAAAAACAGCATGAAAGTGTTTTTCCTCTACTAAAAGGTTACAAAAATTAACACTTCTTGTTAGCCTTATGTACTGCACACAGGCACTTACACTTGGTAATCTGTGACAAGAGTATCAATATGTTGTAATACCAATACAATAAAACTTGCACAAGTCTTATCTTTAGAAATCGTAAAATCGCTTAATCTGAATCCCTAGACCCCTTTGCTCCTCTATCTTTCTATTTTTCTTTTTTATTTGAGCTCAGGCATACCTGTTCTATTATGAGATTTGTTTGAGGTGAAACAAAGATGTACTTGTTCAAAAATATCTCTACTAGCACTTATAAAACACTACTTTTTGTTTGAATATATTACTACAATACTATTTCCATTTCTGCCAGTTAAACAGTGGAGTCCTGTAGCTCAGTGGGTTAGATTCCCGGTAGGGCAAAATCGTGGGCAAGTTTCCTTACTCCACACGCTTGATAATAATCCTCCAAGAAGCAAAAACAATAATAATTTTGTCACTCAATCCACAACTGTTTGTGGGACACTGCTATGCGCAATTGACTGCCGCATTTCACCCACAAATATACAGTCAATTCACTTTCAATATATTCTATGAAATGCTTTGAGACATCTCGAAGATGTAAAAAGTGCTACATCAAATGCAAGGATTATTATTGCTATTCTTAGATAGGTTAACATTGAAGACATCCTTGAAAGTAATATCTATACCTAATAAGAGATGTTATGAAAGAGAAATTTTCTTCTATACAAAAGAAAATCATACCTAAAATCAGCAAATCTTCGCTTGTTTTTGCCTGCTGGATTCTCATTTGTATCAGGCAACTTTTCCTCACTTTTCTTCCCATCTGTCAATATAAATTTACACAAGCTAATATGTAATGTTGAAATGATGCTTCAAGCATAGAGGTGTTGAAGTCAAAGGGCAAACAAAAAAACAATAAAATTTGACAAAAATCTGGAGATCGAGAGTTAAGAGGTGCAGTGAATACAAACTAAACTGAGTTTGAATCAATCAAATTGCCATGGTTTTAAGGAAAAATCAAAAGAAAATTTCTAAAATTCTCTTCTTGCTCCATACAACTCCTTTCTCACACTATTTTCTGAGGAAAAGGAACAAAATTGGCCACTCATTTCACTGTTATTTACTGGACATTACAGTGAGCAAATTGGCGGTCACATATGACTACAAATATTTCAGTGAAATCTTTGAGCGGAGTGCCTTTAGACGAGTTGATGACATAATATATCAAAATCAAGGATTTTAATAAATCAAGGATTATTTTAATATTTTAATAAATCAAGGATTATTATAAATTGGTAAAAAAGTTACAACATGTTGAAATAAATAAAACTACACAAATGTCATTTTTATTTACGTCTAAAAGATATGGTTAGAGAGTCCTAAACCGGATAGTATACATTATGACAAAGCAGAACAGATTCACGGTAACTAATAATGTTAAGAGGATAGTTGAGGAAGGAGTGAGGCCACTGCAGACTGAGGAAGGTGGTAGCAGGATATAAACCAAATAAACATCTACTTCTTTTGTTTCGTTTTCCCTGAAAATTGCAATATAAATGCAAGCTAATTATGCCAGAGATGTTTCATAAATATTTTGCCTCAGTGTTTGCATAGGAGGGGGATATTGGTAATACAGGAATATCAGTAACATAGGAATACCATAAGGGACTATAGAAGAACAAATAAGACACGTAGCAGTTAAAAAGGGCTAATGGGGATTAAAGTGGATAAATCACTAGATCCCGACAGAATGTGTCCAAGAATCCAGAGGGAAGTCGATGATGAAATAATGGAAGCTCGGACAATCATTTTCCAGAAGTCTGTAGATATGCCATTTGTCCCAGAGGAGGGGAGAGTGCCAAAAGTCACTCTGTTGTTTAAGAAAAGGAAAAGGAAAGAGCCAGAGACCATAGGTTGGTGTGTCTGTCAGTTTTGAGGAAGCTATTTGAGGTCACAATAAGAGATGTTGTTGTGGAACATTAAAAAAATGGAACTGATAAGGAATACCCTTCCTGGTCTTGTAAAGGTAGATTGTGCCTGACTAATTTGATTGAATTCTTTGAAGAGATAACAGATTATGACAAAGGTAAAAGGAGAAGCTCAGGAGAACTCCCAGAGGATCATCAGGGTATGGAATACATTTGCAGGGTAGCTGTTAAGAGCAGTTGAATGGGGCATTTAAAAAAAGAATTGGACTGCATGTTGAGAAGAAGGATATTAGAGAGTATGGGGAGAAAGCAGGGAATTAAGATTAGAAGTAATGGCTCCTAAGAGAAACAATTAAATTGTATAATTAATATTGAAGTTTCAGAAGAAATTAATTATATTTATTATTTACAAACTGGAAAATGCTAGTACATGTAAATTTAATCTACTTTTATCAAATACACAAGGCAAGAGCCTTGATTGTTAAATAATATTCTTAGAATTTCTGAAGATACTCATAAAAAAAGTTTCCTTACAAACAGCAATGACTTAAAGTTGCTTACCTTTGGATTCTTTTCCTTTGCCTTTTGATTCTCGTTTCTTTATGTTTCTAAGGAATGATTTGGAAGAACCTGAAGATGAAGTTTTTCTGGAAGGAGACTGGTTTGAACTTGTGCTACTCTCATTGACTGCCTTGTGAGCTGGAGAGGAACAAGGTGATGTAGATGAGCTTTGATCGAGCAGGCTGGTTGTGCTCGCCTCCATATCAGATTTTTCATCCAATGGCTCCTCCTTAACAGACGTGTTCTCTTCATTAGCTTGCAAAGAGCATGCATTACTCTGAAGACATAGAGCTTCGGATTGTTCAATAGGATCTTTCTGCTTCTCTTTCTCCTCCTCCTCCTCCTCCCCTTCCTTATTATTGCGATGAAAATTAAAATGAAAGTGTTAACTAATTACTTATCTGCCTTATAAGAACTAGGATTAAATCAAAAGGTATTATAACTCTACGTTTGATAAACTAATCATTCCTCAAACCGATAACTACTATGGGCAAAACAGTTAATTCAACTGATAAAATTACCCTTGAAAAATGCAGTTTGTTCAGAACTATGTGGCCCTTTTTAACTTTCCTAAATTTGACTTCCACTGGCAGAAGCTGCTGCTCTTTCAATCACTGGAAAGAATCTCAAAACAAAAATGTCTCTACCTGATCCGCCTTTCCACCCTCTCATACCATAACACAAAGATTACACATTTAAATGTGTTGCTTTACTGTTAAGAACATAAGAATTAGGAGCAGTAGTAGGCCATTTGGCCCCTCGAGCCTGTGCCCCGCCATTCGATAAGATCATGGCTGATCTTCAGACCTAACTCTAATTACCTGCCCTATGCCCATTTCCCCTAATCCCTCTGTTTTTTAAAAATCTATCAGTCTCAGCCTTGAAGATGTTCAAGGACTGAGCATCTACAGCCCTCTGAGTGAAGAAATGTTTCCTCAACTCTGTTCTAAAAGGCTGACCCTTAATTTTAAGACTGTGACCCCTGGTTATAGATTCTCTTACCAGGGGAAACAGACCCTCAGTTTCTACCTATCAGCCCTTTAAGAATCTTATATGTTTCAACAAGAACTCCCCTAATTCTTCTGTACTCTAGAGAATATAGCCCTAGTTTATTCAGCCTATCCTCATAGATCAGTCCCCTCATCCCAGGAACTAACCTATTGAATCTACGCTGCACCCCCTCTAGGGCAAGTATGTCCTTTTTTAAATGAGACCAAAACTGCACACAATACTCTCGGTGCGGTCTCACCAAGGCCCTATACAGTTGCAGCAAGACTTCCCTACTCTTGTACTCTAAACCTTTTGCAATGAATGCTAACGTGCCGTTCGTCTTGTTAGTTGCTGCTGCACCTGCAAACTAACTTTTTGAGACTGGTATACAAGGACACCCAAATCCCTCTGCACACTAACACTTTCTAATCTCTCCCCCTCTAGAAAATAATCTGTTTTTCTATTTTTNCTACCTAGGTGAATAATTTCACAATTCCCCACATTAAATTCCATCTGCCACCTACTCGCCCACTCTCCTCGCCTATCTATATCCCGTTGCAATCTTTTTGCATCATCCTCAGAGCTTACTCTCCCACCTAGTTTAGTGTCATCCGCGAATTAAGTTTGTTGTCTATTCTTTGTTTTGTTTTCTATTTCTTCAGATGAATCAATATGAAGAAAACCCTTAGCGCAAATCTATTTTACATAGGATTACCAAAAATAATCATTACTGTTTTATCATTTTGACTAGTGCCACTTTCTAAAACAATGTGGAAAGCTATTGCCCATACACCCAATTTCCACTGCCACAATATACTTAATCCAATTCCTTTGTGAAATTTGACACCATCTGTCTTCATTGCCTTCCTCGGCAATCTGTTCCACATATTCATTCTCTGTATAAAGTAGTTCTTCAGTCTAAACTGCCTGTCCACATTCTTTTCTGACCTTGAGACCTGAACTCCTGGTTGTGGAATTTGTCACTGTACTGAACATATTACAGTAGTCCTGCTTATCTATACCCTCTTGGATCCTGAAAACATCAATAAGATCACCTCTTAGTTCAGTTAACGGAAACGTTAGTTTCATATAGTGAAACTTGCATAAGTCTTATCTATTATAAATCGTATAATCGCCCAAGTCATACATGCACCAGAGTCCCATTCAATTCCCTATCAAGCACACAGATTTCTTTGCACTAGTTGTATTTTATAAATTGAATAAATCGCATCGGTTTCCTGGATCCAGATACATCTTAAATCTCTGCAAATCATCTCTTAATTCATCATGCCGCTACCACACTTAACAGCTGCATTGAATCGCAGGAAAAAGTCTTGATCCGTCACAAGTACACTTACCAGCTGCTCTGAGGCATGCATGTGCAGATTACTGATTAAATTGTATATGATATGACTTATGCAAGTTTGCCTGTAACTGATACTTTGCGCAAGTCCAATTAATTGTTATGGCCCCGACTGATTCGACTTGTGTTTTACCGTAACTATGCATAAAATCATCAGAACAAGAAACATAATATTATTAATACCTGCAGACTACCACATTCCTCACCAGCTGCGAGATATTCCTTTAGTTTAAGCCGAGATGGAGGTTGTCTTTTAACCTTTAGAGCAAGTTGTGCCCGTGCCTTGTGTGAACTTGTATCTAATCTCTCGGTTTCCGGAACAGCTTCATCAAAATCTGAAACAATAAGTGTTTTACATAAGAATGACTGGCTGTTAGCTTGTAAATATGCTGACTTATAGTTAAATACAGTTCTACATGCACGAGGCAGCCTCCAGTGCCTTGGTCAAGTGGCTATTTTGAGCCTAGACAGTATATCAAAGCAAGTGTTAGCAGGCCCTAATAGGAAACCCAATTCTGACCACACCCAATGTCCATTTATAAATGCTTTACAACAGAAGTCAACTAACAAATCACAGAGCACCACTAAAATAATATCAGAATTCAATATTTTGATCTACGAGAGGTTTGAGCTGTTTAACTGTATATGTTAGTGCACCAACTTACCACATTTTTGAAAATGTTGCTACCTTCCAATTCCACAGCATCTTTCGAAGCTTTTCAAAAATATGGGAAAAAANTTGCAGAATTCTTTAGTGGACACATACTTAGTGATCATAAACTCTTCATTATTCTTATATTCATTTATCAGAAGAGTTGAATCTAAGGACTAGGTGATACTGTAAACGTGTGTGAATGCAACCCATAAATAAGTTTAGTTGGTTCAATGCAGTTCAGGTGGTTACAGGAAACCCTGCTGATATATCAGCCATTTAAAATCACCCATTGTGACTTACTTTCTTTTGAGTTATCTTCATTACAAATCTCTTGGAGCTGCTCTTGGCTATCGAGCATAGATTTCTCCTCTTCCATCTTCAACTCATTGTTGGTATTAAGTGGAGACATTTGTCCTGTTGAATGCAGTGCATTTTCAAGTTCCAGCACCTGTAGGGCAAACACATATGGATGTAGGAACATAGATTTATTTCATAAACAGAAGATACAATATTTGCAAACATGAACTGAAGTGTAACTATGACGCCAGTAAGTTTAACCTTATCACATAAGATTTTCAGTTGTTTAGCATGTTCTTTTTCTTGATCTTCAAGAATTGTTCTGAGGTCCTCCTCCTTTTTAGTAAATTCAATCTCTCTAAAATAAGGGGAAAAGTTTGTAATCAGATCATATTCATACAATACAAAAAAACTGTATGTGTAAAACTGCATATGTAATATGTAAAATGTAAAGTGTTCAAAACAAAAAGTTACTTTGATGTACTGTTTTTAGACACACCTAATCTGTGCTACAACTTCCAACATGACAAATGGCCAATTAACCTTAGTTCTGTGAATATGGATCAGGGAGGAATATTTGCCTTGACAACAAGAACTTCCTGCTCTACTCTGTGCTATAGACCTTTTAACGTCTATTTGAATCACCAGAACAAGCAAATACCTTCGAACGATAACGCTTTCAAAAATACACTACGTCAAGGCTCCACTGGAGTGTTTTATGCCTAGATTAAATCTAGCTTGAGTTTAAACCTATGACCTTCTCACCCAGAGGCAAGCGCATCTACTCAGTGACCAAAACATGCACAACAGATATAAATGGATGAATGGCAAGATTTTGCTTACGAATATCGCTTCTTCTGAAAACTTCAGAGTAATTGGCTAACATTGTAAGGATGATTATTATTTTGTTATCACTGAAGTGAATCAACATTATTGGGAAACAATAACACAATTTCGCTGCATACATATTACAGGAATTCAAAAGTATTGCCATTTTTCTAGCAAGATTTATAAAAAAAAACTTACTTTTGTTGGTGTTCCTTTATCAATTTCTTAGCCTTGTTATACTTCTTCTCAATGACATCATATTGAGTCTGGGTCTCTTTCAAGTGTTCATTGACAGTTTTGCAAAGATTTTGTGCTTCTAACCAATATCCTTCCACTTTTTGCATCTTCTCCTTATGGTCATCAACACACTGCTGAAGCTGAACCTTTGTAGTTTCCCATTTAATCTTCTCTCCTTCCATAGTTTTTAGCTAATGCAAACAAAGAACACGTATATACATTAACAACAAAAACTTGCACTTATATAGTGCCCTCCATGCAGGGTAGGGCCTCAAGGCGCTTAACAGTGGCGGAGCCTGACTCCAGGGAAAGGGTTAGAACACTGGAACTGTCTGTACTTACAGGGACTAATTACTTAAACATTTCAGGGAAGTGAGTTTCATTCTTAAACAATTTCAGAATAGAGAATTCTGCATACCTTCTCTTTCAACTCACTGGTTTCTGCTGTCGTTAAGGCATGTTTAATTTGAAGCTAGAAATACAAAGAAAACAAGTGAGAAATAACTGGTCAAGATCCAGGCAACAAGAAAAGCAAGGGTTCTTTATTACAATTGAAAGATCCATTTATAATTACATTTCCTCCTCTTATACCTAGGAAAAAACAAACTTACACCTACAGAGCGCCTTTCATATCGGGAGGACGTCCCAGAGCGCTGAACAGTCAGGTGTCGGGGCCCGAGCATGGGGGAGGGGTGGTATAGGGGTGAGGGAAGGCAGAGAAGTGGGAGGGAGACCAAAGGCACGGTCGAAGAGAAGGGATTTGTGACCGAGCGAGGCGAAGGGACCGTGGGATGGAGTTCCAGAGTGTGGGGCAGAGAGGCTGAAAGCCTGGCCACCGATGATAGGGAGGGAGACATGGAGCAGGCCGGAGTCTGATAAACGGAGGGAGCGGGCAGGTTGGTAGGGAGTCAGCAGGTCAGAGAGGTAGGAAGGGGCAAGGCCATAGATGGCCTTGAAGGCGAGGACAAGGATCTTGAACTCGATCCTCTGGGGGATGGGGAGCCAGTGGAGTTGGGCGAGGGTGGGAGTGATGGGGTCACGGAACCTGGTGCATGAGAGTACACGAGCTGCAGAGTTTTGGATGATCTGCAGCTTGTGAAGGGAAGAGTTGGGAAGGCCGATGAGGAGGGAGTTCCTGTAATCGAGCCTTGATGTGACGAATAAGTATTTAACTAGAAAAAAACTTCCCAAAATGTTTATCCTTTAACCAATAGCTTATCAATTCTTGAGTCCACATAGCATCAGACTCAACATAGAATTAGGTAGCCGTTTAGCAAGTGGCAAGTCATATACCAGGTGCAGTGTGGACTTTTTGGAAAATGAATTGGCAATTTTGCCTTATGAGCTCAATAAAGATTGGACAGATGGCTGTACTGCTTCATATCAAAAGGAGACTGATCTTGAAAGAGGTGAGGGAATGAGTGAATCAGATGGACTCCAGGATGGAGAGATTTTTAATTATAAAAATATAATGTGTATAATTCATTTTAACCATTTAAACTTGAATGCTTACAGAATGTAACTACTATACCTCTTTCAATTTAAGAACAAGCTGTGATGAATCTGCGTCCGAAGGTAAAAACATACTCTCACTTTCTGGGAGGTCAAAAACTTCAACTGATCCTCCAGTTCCAAGATCACTTGAAGTCATAAAATCTTCCTCTTCAGGAATATCTTCAGCCTTAAGTTGAAAAAAATAGATAAATAGATAAATTAACTAATTAAGTTAATCAATTGCTTATTACACATTTGGATACATAATTATCATATTTTCAAAAGTAAGTGGTGTTCCCCTCAACCCACCCTGCATATTTGCTACCAAAATACATATACTGTACTTGTAGTTTCAACTCTTTTCCATTCCTTCACACTATTATGAAAAAAATGACAAAGTTGCTCAGAATAAATTTCCTTGAAGACAATATACTCTAACACTATTACCTTAATTATAAGATTTTAGTTTTCTTTCTGGATAAGCACAAGAAAAAAAATGTTATATGATGCAAATATCGTAATGTTCATTTAATTTGCAACCTTTGGAACCACCTCAAGTGACATAAACTTTTAATCTACGAGGACCACACCCAAAAAATAACTCAAAACTGAACACCCTGTTGTATAAAACATATCAGAGATTAACTCCTGAAACTATATCCAAGTAGTTCTCAAACTATAAACAACAACAAGATTATATTTGTACAGTGCCTTTCACGTCGGAAGGACGTCCCAAGGCGTTGGACAGTGTACAGCATTTCAGACCCGAGCTGGGGTCGGGGGGAGAAGAGAGGGGAGGGGAAGGGGGATGACCAATGGCATGGTCAAAGAGGAGGGTTTTGAGGCAGACAGGCACAGGTGCCTGTGCCATTGGCCTACACCCCTCACCCGCTTGTACCTCATAATAAACAGTTCAGCTGCTGCCTTTCAGGAATTAAAAAAAAATTATGGAACTCACTACCCCAAAGGGCTGTTGACGCTCATCCTTGAACATATTCAAGACTGAGATAGATAGATTCCTTATTACAAAAGGGATTAAGGGATATGGGGATAAGGCAGGGCTATGGTATTAGCTGGATTCAGATTAGAAGATCAGCCATGATTGAATGGCGGGGCAGGCTCTAAGGGCTGAATGGCCTACTCCTGCTCCTACATGTTATGTAGTACTTGAAGGAGGCTAAGGAGGGGGCGAGGCGGAGTGATTCGGGGATGGAGTTCCAGAGGTTGGGAGCAGAGTGGCTGAAGGCTCTCCCGCCAATGGTGGGGGCTGTTGGGTCAGGGGACATGGAGCAAGCCGGAGCCAGCTGAGTGGAGGGAATGGGCAGGTTGGTAGGGGGGTTAGGTCACAGAGAGGGTGGGGCGAGACCATTGAGGGCTTTGTAGGTGAGGACCAGGATTTTGAACGGGATCTTCTGAAGGATAGGGAGCCAATGGAGTCGGGAAGGAATGGGGGAGATGGGATCACGGAGTTTGGTGTGGGAGAGGACACGGGCTGCAGAGTTCTGGATTGTCTGCAGCCTGTGGAGGGAGGAGTTGGGAAGGATGACAAGCAGGAAGTTTGCATAGTCGAACCTGGAGGTGATGAAGGCATGAACAAGTTTCAGCGGCCTGAGGGGTTAGGTAGTGGTGGAGTCAGGCGTTGTTACGGAGTTAAGGGAAGGCAGAGCGGGTCATGGCTTGGATGTGAGGAAGACAGTTGAGGGTCGAACAAGACACCCAGGTTCCTGACTGGCTTGGTGATTTGGAAGTGTGCAACCATGGAGGTTGATGCTGCCAGAGCCTGAGGTGCAGAGGTGCTGGCACGAGCCACTCAGGAGCGCCTCGGTCTTGTTCACATTCAACTGTAGGAAGTTTGCCCTCATCCAGGACTTGATGTCCGACAGGCAGTCTGTCAGGACAGCAGTGGTCCTGGAGTTGAGGGTGGAGGCAGAAAGATAAGAGTTGGGTATCATCCGCAAACATATGGAAGTTGACACCACGTCTGCGGATTATGTCACCAAGGGGGAGCATGTAGATATTAAGGAGGAGAGGGCCAAGGACAGAGCCCTGGGGGACACCAGATGTGACAGTGCGGGGACTGGAGGAGACAACGTTAGAGGCAACAAAGTGGAGACGGTGAGAGAGACAGAAATCGAACCAGGCAAGGGCAGGTCCATGAAGATTAACTAAGGAAAGGCAGTGTATGAGGATGGAGTGGTCAACAGTGTCGAAGGCAGCAGAGAGGTCGAGGAGGACAAAGAGGCAGAGGGAGCCCTGATCACAGATGTTCAGAATGTCATTAGTGACTTTGACCCAGGGCTGTTTCCATGCTGTGGGCAGCGCGGAAGCCGGATTGGAGGGGTTCAAAGAGGGAATGGCAAGCGAGAAAGTCAAGTCTACTACAGAAGGCTACATTAAATATTGAAGTAATTAATAATAAATTTTAATACATATCCAATAACAACATTAGTGACAAATTATTGTTGTTTTACAGAACATAGAAGCAAGACAAAAGGTATTTACGACATCTGTCACTGCCAAGTACACAAGGTCTTTCTTACGTAGCTTCAAACTCAGAAAAGGGAAGATGAACATACAGTTCAGATTTTATTGCTTTACAGACAGTATGGAATAGATGTGAAATAGACAACACTAAAAGACAGTGAAGGCAGCCTATATCACCTTCAAAACAGAATTGGATAGTTTAGCAAATGACAAGTCCTATACTGGGTGCAGTGTGGACATTTTTGAAAATGAATTTACAATTTTGCTTTATGAGCTCAATACGGATTGGACAGATGGTTGTACTGCTGCATGGGCAGGGCATCTAATCAGCCCAGTCTTTTATCCAAGCATCTAATCAGATAAAATGCCACAAACTGGAAAACAGTCTGATGTGTTTATCTCCTGGCATATACACCAATTCATGTGAGGCACAATGACTACATCACTCAAAGATTGGAGGAGGCAAGTTTACTTTTCCTGGCCATTGCTGTTAGTCCTCGCTGAAAGGTCAAACTCAATTTTGGCTTAGGATTCGAGCAAACATTAGCAAAATATAAATTATTACACGAGGGGGCAAGACAAGAGAATTGAGGTAGAGAATTCCAGGGAGCAGTTGCTGAATGCACAGTCGCTGATGGTGGAGCAGAGGGGATGACGGAGTGTAGGCCATAGATGGTTATGTAAGCAATTTGGAAGGTTATGGAGGTGCTTGGGAATGAATTAATTTGTAAGCAAGTCTGAGGAACTTGAAATTGATTCATTCTGCAATAGGGAGCCAATGGAGCCCAGCAAAGATAACAACATTTATATAGCACCCTTCATGCAGGGGAGCATCACGGCATGCTTACCAGTGGTGAAGCTCGACAGTGAGCCGGGAAAGAGAGGAAACAACTGTAGGAAATTGTTAAATATGGTGGACATACAAATCTTCTTACCTGTTCATTATCACTTGTACTATACTGGACACTGTGCTGCTCCAAAAGTTCTTCCTGCCACCTTTCTTGTTCCAGTGTTTCATTGATGAGTCGAGCAACCTCACTTTGTTGGCCCGGTTTCTCTCGACCAATGAGGAATCTATTTTCAAATTAGTCTAAATATTTGTTCTTGCACATTATTTTCAACTTGTTTACCAACATCAACAATTTACAATTATATAGAACCGTCCACATCAGGAGGAGTCTTAAAGCGCTTTCCATACTGGGTGGAGTAGGTGACCAA
Source organism: Callorhinchus milii (assembly GCF_018977255.1). Taxonomy (NCBI): domain Eukaryota; kingdom Metazoa; phylum Chordata; class Chondrichthyes; order Chimaeriformes; family Callorhinchidae; genus Callorhinchus; species Callorhinchus milii. Next base: position 26,711,909 of record NW_024704747.1, on the reverse strand, counting down.
AAAGCAGTGGAAAACAGTCTTAAGGCAGGTTTTAAAGATGTGGATGGAGGGGGAGTAGCAGATGGGAGTTCCAGAGAGCAAGGGCAGAATGGCTGAAAGCTCACACACCTTGGTTGAGTGGATTGGGTAGGGAACATGAAGCGGGCCAGTGTTAACTGAGTGTGCCAGATAGTAGGGTTGCAACAGGTCACAGAGTACCAGATACTTTATTCTTAGTTTGTATATGAAAGATCTGAATGAAGGAAAAGGAAATTTGTGCTCTCACCACTGGTGCAATTACTTAATCTACAGAATAGGAAACAGTCGATCCACCTACCTTACTACGCCTTTAGTGTTCTTCAGGACACTGGCTGCAAAACTCTGGGTGACACCAACCAAACTAATACCATCTACTTCAACTATCTGATCGTTTACTTGGATTCTGCAATTTAAACAATGTTATATATAGTTAAATTCTGAAGTGCAAAACATTTGAATTTGTATATAAACTGTGCACAGTCTAATATTGTCAGCAATCTATTTTCTAGCAAATAAACAACAATGGGATTTTGTTCTTCAACAACTGTTTAGAGTATACTAAATTAATCATATTTAATTTTTAGTCTTCCAAGAATTCATTTTAAAATTAACTTGCAGCCACATCAAACACACATTCAAAATGTTGTTTCATATATAAACTAGATAACAGAATTTATTCTTAGTTTCTAATTCGATAGCTAACATTGGCTTATTTACATGCAGGATAAACACTTATGTGCAACAGGATACAGATGTGGAATTAAATGTTGGCATGAATATTTGGTTGCGAGCGAGAGAGAGAGATGCACACAGACAGACAAACTTTTTTTTCATAAAACTACTTATTTTGAAAAAGGCAGTTGCATAATGAATAATTACTGTACTGAGTAATGTCTTACCGTTCATCCTTGTCAGCAGCTCCACCTTCAGTAATAGTTTTCACAAAAATCCCCAGCTTTTCAAGGCCCTGATCGGCTCCAACACCCATTCCAATGATGCTAATTCCAAGACCCCCTTCACCTAAATTTTACACAATTTTATGAACATAAAGCTGTTGTAAACCAATTTTCACAAGACAATGACTGCTTTATTTGCCACCCCAAACAATTATTCTTGTATTGCTAAACATGTCCAAGGTTTGCTTTAATTTGTTCAGCATTCAGTCTCTATCATTATCTACACTTTAAACTTTTCTTCCTCACTTTAGTTTATTTTTAATTTAAAGTTTAGCTTCAACATTGTTGCTTAATATTTAAAATACTCCATATAGACTTTTCCAAGATAAAAACATAGAAATGTTCTGCACTAAAGGGGTCGATTTTATCTATCGGCTGTGCCAATGTCACTGTTTATCTAAATTGCCATTTTGATTAATCTCACTTTCCAGCTCTCTACACGTATACCTTAATGATTTTGCCGCTCAGGTGCTTAACCAGTTCCTTTCTGAATGAACCTTTTGATCCAGACTCAATAGCCACTTGTGGTAATGAATTCTAAAATATAACAATCCTCTGAGAAAACATCCTAAATATATGCAGAAACACTAAAAAAAACAGATTGCTGACAGCCTACCACTACTGCAACCACATTCTTTCAGTGCACTTTAATCTTAACATGCAAAGAAACAACATCTTGGTCTTGAGTAATAGTATCCCAAGGTACCTCTTCCACTCTCCTCCCAAAACATGGAAATGAATCCAGATTCAAAGAAAATGGTGTAAAAATCAGCTAATTAAAATGCTCACCCTTTTCAATTTCGACAGGAAAAACATCCATTTTCTCCACTCTTTTTTCCAATTCATATTCTGCTGACGCTGCCACGGGATCAACTTCCTCATTACGCCGATCATAGTCATCATCAGAGTAGGTACAGTAAACCTAAAACAGATAATGTAACAGCATTGCAAAATAATTCTATTGCAAACAAACTTCACATTTCTCAGAACTTTTTTCCTCAATTAATGCAACTCGTCATCTTTTTAAAATACTTTACTTGTTCATCTATAGCCTTACAAAATTCAAGTAAGTGAGGACAAGTACAAGGTTACAGAATTGGTCCATTCACTTCATGGCTGATTGTGCAACATTGTTGTGTATAAGTTGGCTACGCATTTGCCTACAAATACACATAATAATAATGCATTACTGTAGTAAAATCCTGTGAAATGCTTTGAGATGTCTCCACAATATAAGACGCTACATCAAATGCAGTGATTATATTATTATTAATGATGATTATTATAAGGTCACAATTTGAAACACCATTCCTATGCTGCACAAACTCCCCTGTAGAGACGAAGTTTAGAGTGCTGTAAATGGGTAAAGGACAAACCAGTAGCTTTGGGTTCTATGGCCATAATCTAACATGTGATAAACATTGATGCGTCTGTGGTTTAAATACTTTTGACTAACACTACCATGGTTGGTAGTTCATTACATTACATTTCTCTTCAATAAATAAACCCTTGTTACTTAAGAATTTCCTGCACTATAACATGGTCCCTCTGGCTTCTCAACAATTTTTTCCATTGTATGGGCCAAACAATTAGAGACTCAGCTTTGTGATACTGGGTGGAAAGGTTTTAACTCTCGAGGATAAATTAGGTATTATATATATATCTCACTTACTAAAACTTAAATGCACCACAGTATTCTTTCTCAAAGTATTTGAGAAGTCACCTGGTCTTGAATTAGCATCTCCACATAATGACATGACAGATCTGAACTCAGTATGCAGGGGACTGCAGCCACAAATCTGCACATTGTACTGCACTTAAATGCTGGTTCTTCAAGAAGCTGAGCAACTGAAAAACCCCATAAGGTACACTGCCAAACTAACTGTAAACATGGTGACAAAATTGATATTACAAGATTTTGTTTCCATTACTTATCGCATTCTTTTGATGCTGAATAACAGTGACCATGATTTAATTGGGGGGTTTTCAGCAATAGTAGATTTAAAGTGTATTTTTTAAATAATTACAAAATAATAGTTGATATTCAAAAAAACATAATTGCAGACATCACTTCCTGCCTGCCAATTGGCTTTCTCATGCAGAGTGAATGCAGAAGCTTTGACCAGTCATAGGCACTGGTGGGATTTTCTGAACTCAATACATTGTGCTATAATGAAGCTCTATTGTAGTTTTACATCCAGAATAACACAAACGGCATGTTTTATAAAAATATATACAAATTTGAGACAATGGTAGCAATAGTAAAACTAATTCAGAATATTTATATTTGCTCAATAATAAAATTGTGAATGCTGTACAGTGTAAATACACATAAAATGAGTTACTTCCCATAGGTTCAAATCCAAAAATACAAGTTCTAGATCTTGTATTAGTAGTCTTTGACCCCATTCCACCATGAAAAAAAATCAAACCTTCTAAAAACAGAACAGTGACTGAAATGAGAGTTTGGATAGATGAGAATCCCTGGAATTAGTTTATACTGCACTAAATATACAGTATTTGTTCTGCTCCAATGACGCAAATTTAACATTTGATTTTTACTCCAAACTGACTTCAGCAATGTGTGCATAGGGATCATAACTCCTTTTCATCACATACAATCTTGCTTTGAGGTTATTCTTTGTTGTGAAAATGTTAAAAACAATTTTTTTTAAAAAGTTCAGTAAATCTGGTCAAAAAAATCTACTAATGATTGATGTTTATTCTTCTCGCAAACACCAAGTTACTGTAATGGTCTAACAGAATCTGTTTAGATCCACCAGAATCCTAATTATTCAAAGTCTCAGACTTAGGGATTAGCAGAACATTATGTAAAAGCAGAATATAAAAGCAGAATATAAAAGTATATATATATATATATATAGCTATATACTTTTTATTTAACAGCAAGAACTGTGGTGCCTCCAAAATCATCATCACCTGTATCTTCTACAATAAGTTATTTACTGTGCAGTTATGTAATTAACATTTTTAAGGAATAATCATATTGAACACTGTAAAGTATATCCATTTTGAAGGAAAAATAAGCTTTCTACAATTCAATATTGGTACCTATTACCAAAAGTCAAATTCTGTACTAAGCACATACAGCAGTTCCTTTGTTACCAATAAAGTTACTAAATAGGAACTATTGACATTAAAATGAAACTACAGTCCCAATTATATTGTAAATTCTTATTGGTTGCAAATCACAACCAATCTCACCAAAAGTTTAAATAAAACAGTAAAAACACCCGCAAGTGCTGACCTTGGCCAACACGAAATTTGCATTAGGATGATCGATATGAACTTTTTTCAGTTTTCTATGGGAAATTAAAACTAAGCACATAGGTCAGTCATTTAACACCCACTGCCACATGACCTGAATTTATGAAGGCATGCACCCTTGGTGATCAGATTCAATCTGGGAAATTCTTTGCTCACATTACAGTAAATGTGCAAAGTGTCCAATATCAATAATGGACTTTTTTAATCATTAAAATACAACAATATTTGACTAAAATTAGTAGTTTGACTATAGTTATGTAGGATATATCTGTAAACCAAGCTCTGGAATTTTCCTTATTAAGACTAACATATTACTTTACCACCAAGTGCGGTACAAATAAACCAGCTTTAGAACAGTAAGCCTATTGTAATGAACAGACAGCTGTATTAGAAGGCCAAAACTGCTCTCTCTCTCTCTCCCTCATCTCTTTCTACCGTAAAGTCCCATAGTCCAGAGGCTAGAACGCCTCGCCTTAGCAGCAAGAGGATCCGGGTTCGTTTCCTGGGCAGGGCAAAACTTTACTCAAGTTTCCTTACTCCACACGCCTGTTTACCTAGAAGTAAGTAGGAACCTGGTGGTTAGTTGATTGGTGGATCGCATTCCAGGGATAATAATCTTTCCAAAGAAAAAAATGTGGTCACTCAATCTACAACTGTTTGTGGGACACTACCATGAGCAAATGGCTACCGTGTTTCACATCAAAATACAGTCAATCCACTTTACAGTATATTTTGTGAAGCACTTTGAGACGTCTCAACGACATGATCAAGTGCTATATCAAATGCAAGAATTATTATTATTATACACATTAATAGGGAAATCATGTGTTCATTGTCTAGTTTTAACCGATTTTAAAATGGACACAAAACAATAATATTAGAAAAATAGGTCAGAATGACTTTTACAAAACAAAGATTCAGCTATCTTACATATTGGGGGGAGAAAGAAGGAAAGCTGATCAGACGCATCTCCAGATGACCATGTATGTTATTTTTATTGAAAAACTAGGTGAATGATTCACAGAAGTTTTCAGACAGTCATAATACAGAAAAAGGAATAAACTAGGAACAGAGATAGACCAGGAAAGGTGCATTGAGCTTTGATTACAATATATCAAGGGAAAAGGAAGGAAGAAAAATGTGTAGGACAATATATTTTGAATTCGGTAAAAACAAGAGAGGAAGGTTTAAAGAAGTGCTGATCGTACCAGTATGAAAAAATAGCTAAGCTAACACATGAACCATCGGAATTGAAGAAAAATTAAAGAAAAGATTCACTAAACTTTTGAGAGAGAGCATTAGCAAGTGGCCAGAAGGAACAACTGCTGTAACTGATGCTCTTTTTCAATAAAGCCATGTTCAGCTGCTCTGATAGTGGATCCATACAGGATACAAGCAGACATAAAACTGGGTCAAGATGCTTAACACTATTAGATGTAGTAGAGCACTTACAAGCGAAAGGATAACATATTGGACTAAACTAAAATATAGTGTTTGATTCAACAGCTAAGAGTTAGTGAGTTAAGAAACCTTCTACGACAGTTAGGATCGAAGGAGGAGAAGCTACGTTTGAACCAGGGAAAAGCAGCTAAGAATTTTCGTAGATCATCACATTCGGCCGATGTGTAACGTCAAACAAGTCAAGTCTTTTTGACCGGGTGTAGTGTAGTTTGATGGAGGATATTTTACCATATGCCTGAACTATTTACCTTTCCTACAGCAAATTGCTATCTTGGCGGAAAGAAAAATATCGAAATTTGCAAAAACATTCTTTAACACACCGTATTTAGGATCCCATCTTGGGGTTATTGTAATAATAATCCTTGCGTTTGATATAGCACCTTATCACGTTTTTGAGACGTCTCAAAGCGCTTCACAGAAAATACTGTAAAGTGAATTGACGGTATATTTTGTGGGCGAAACACGCAGCTAATTATGCACAGCAGTGTCCCACAAACAGTCGTGGATTGGGTGGCCAAATTATACAAGCCATCTCTCTATTGTTAACCCTGGAGTACCTCACACATCTGTTGCCTTTTGCCCCTGGGGCAACAACACAGAATGGATTCACTCTCTGCCACTTCCTCCTCCCAAGTTATCCAGGTTTCCCATCAACGCACCAGATCTGGTGAAAGTGTTTAAGTACAGAAGCAAGAGGCATATTGCAATCATCCATGTATACTGAACATTTCTATAAAATACCATGAATCACAGAACACACGTGTTTCAAGTGTGGGAGCTTGTGTTGGCTTCAGAAAAAGCCCTTTCAGCATTCTTAAAAGAAGGAATCCTAAAGTTACCACGGAAACGTACATTTCAACAATACCCTTTTCTATCTAAATCCAGTAGGTGTAACAATTTGCAATGAAAATAGTTTGATACAGCTGAAAGGAAGAACAATTATGCTGTATGTGAGAAGAATAAAGACCCATTATAGATGAAAAACAGTAATTAATGGAAATAAATCAAAGCACTGAGAATGTACTCATGTTTTTAAATTATCCAAAATAATTACCATAGCATAACAAGGGCTTAATTTTATCTTGGTTTCTAATGTGTGCAGTAATAGATACTTAAAAGTCAGCTGGAGCACCACAGTGCAAAAATAATAGATACCTATGACCTAATTAAAAGAGTTACCATCTGCATACACCAAATGTAATCTATACAAACCAGCAGCATGTGGTCATGTTCTGTCTGGACTAAATGCCAGATGGCTGAAGACAGTGCTCCCAACACCCTTTATTTCATGAAAAATTCTATCTCTGCTGGAATGGTAGACGACTAAAAGTCAACTGTGCTGACAATTGGGGAAGGGATGCAAGAAACAAAATCTCTTATTCATTGAGCTTTTCAATACCTTTATAGCAGCACAAACACAATGCAACCATTCTCCGCACTGTAGTTTTTTTTCCTATTACCTCCCTTATAAAGCTGTGCATTGCTTCAGGCTGAAGCAATTGGACTCATTTCTTGCATGTTTGGCAATTATATTCAAATAACCTGTTGCTGAGCTTATTAATTACACAACTGCAAGATTCTTTGGTTTGGAACTGAATTGGTTTTCGGAATGAGTACTGTATTCAGAACAAAATATATATTATGTAAAATCCTAAGGGATGTATTTGGTCCATCAATAGTTCCGTAAGAGGGAAACGCCTTTTTGCTATTTTTACTGAGATATGAAACATTTAGTAATTGTGACTTGCATTTATATCATATCCCAGGTAAAATAAGCAACCTAAATTGCACTGCTTACTCTGCAAGAAATACGGTTTGATTGTAAAATATTCAGTAATTAAATTACATTTTGTAGATATGGAAGATTAGGATACATATGGTAAGCGGGATCTGGAAAGAGTAGTTATTTGGGATAAATGGATAACTGTTTTTAGAATGGTAAACAATTTACCTTTATCTGCTAAATGGATACCATAGAGCTTAAAATAAACAAAACATTGGGGCAATTTGTATTCTCGGTTTCTTACCAGAAACAAAGTGAGAAAAAGGTTAGCATAAATGAATATAGGATTGATTGAATATTAGGTCTCATCAACTCCTTTTCAAGATATTTGAAAGGTGTTAATTTGTAAAAACAAATTAAAGTGGCACCATTGTATACTGGTACTCAAAGTTGGTAAGAATGGTGGGATATCAATTCACCTTCCAGATTTCCTATATATCAAGTTTCATGTATGGCTATTTGTGGGACACTGCTGTGCACAACTGACTGCCATGTTTTGCCCACAAAATATAGTCAAATCACTATATTTTGTGAAGCGCTTTGAGACGTCTCAACGACATGACAAGGAGTGATATTAAATGCAAGGATTATTTTATTGTTATTAACTGCTGTGTGCTTATGTTAATCTTATGCCGTAAAACACTGATCTAGACAAATAGACCACTCGCTCTATGGTGTTAGTAGCCCTCATCACTCACTCTGTAGTATGAGCAGTCCACTTCAGACTTTGCTGATCTCAGCACGATTTCAACGATAACATCAAATCCTGATAATAGTTACCAGCTAACTTAATACTGAAAAAAATAATTACAATCATTTTAAGACAAGGCGTTATATAATACCTGAGACTCCCAGTTCTGTGGAATTTGTCCAATTTATGTTACATGGCAGATTTATCAGTATTGGAACAACAGGCAACACACATACATACACGTGCAGTTGTTTTAAAGTCCAGGTCGTGACTGTTTCTGGTATGTACAACCTCCCCAGCAGTCAGTGATTGGAAACCCATATGATTGATATGTACAGGCAGCTGTGCCACACAGTCTACCGGTGGCCAGCAAAGGTGGCTGGCTCCAAATCAAGAAAGTGTGCTTGTGATTGTCACTTCCACCTATAACCACCATTGAATTACTGAGAGAGTCCAAGATAATGACATGATTCACTGGAGATTACATTCAGTGAATGAAAAAAACTATTTCAAGAAGAAAAAAGCAAAACTTGTAAAATAGCCAACACAAAAATTCAACAAATAAATCCAAGTTAAAAGTATTGGAGGTGAATGATGCAATATCCGTCATTTAATATAAAAATGGAACAGGGTTGGCAGAGCAAGAGTGTTGTCTAACAGAAGGCTTATATAATTAATGCAAGTTTGATTCCTAAAAGGTTGATTTTTTTAAAATGAAATATAAAAAGTGTAGAAAACATTGAAGAGCAGAATTATTTAAGTGAGAATGAATCACTGTATGTAAGTTAGTAAACTAACAATCTGAGCATGTATAGTAAACAAACTGAAGGAAGTAGTAGCAACTTTTTATACAATATAATAAAATAATTGTTTTGACGGAAGGAAAACTAAAGCAGCTATCACTTGCTTAGATTTGAGTTTCAGACAAGTTTGAAATGAAGCATTTATTCTCATTTTTTGCACCTTCACAGTTTCTTATTTTATAGGGGTCTCTTACATTCTGATTAAGGGTGTCAGCCAAAAAGCTAACCTACTGTTCAATCTCCTGTGTACTTCTAATATTTTCCATTTTTATTACAGATTTTCATTACTCTCGCTTTAAGATTATTGAAATAATTATTCTTGTTTAATGATTACATTTACAATGGTGAGTTAGGATGAATCTCGGCCAACAATCCCCTGGATGAAATAATAATCCTTGCATTTTGATATAGCGCTTTTCACATCTTCTAGACATCTCAAAGCGCTTCACAGAATATACTGTAAAGTGAATTGACTCTATATTTGTGGGCGAAACACGGCAGCCAATTGCGCACAGCAGTATCCCAAAAACAGTCGTGGATTGAGTGACCAAATTATTATTTTAATTTTTTTCTTGAGGGATTATTGTCAGCCATGTGGAGTAAAGAAACTTGCCCAAGGTTTTGCCCTGCTGGGAATCAAAGCCAGGTCTCTCGCTTGCAAGGCGAGTACTATAATCACTGAGCTACAGGACTCCAAAGCTCTTTGCAACAACTTGTGGTGTGCAAATTTGCTGCCATGTTTGCTACAACGACAGTCACTGCACTTGACATCAATTACTTGTAAAAAAAAGTGTTTAAATTTTGCAGGCACTATATCAAACAACGATTATTATTAAAGTATAAACCAATCCTTCCAAAATAACGCCATTGTATTGTACCATAAGCATTCACAAGATATGAAAAGCTTTACTTGTTTGTCACCAGAGGCTAGTAATGCACCACAGACAGATTCACAACTCCAGATCTAGCAAAACCAAACTGGAGTTGAATCAGCTGTTGATACTGGAGCAAGTGCTGATGATGAACTGCCATTCCGGAGGTGAACAATTGCCCCCAAGCATTCTTATCAGAACAATACCTCTTAAAAGGAACTTAACAAAGAAGATAAAAATTGAAGTTCTGAAATTTGATACTGCTCTTTCAAGCTGTATTTCTGGCTCAAGAGGCTAATTAAAACATTTTAGGGGACTACCAGAATGGAATTTCAATTTCTAGGGTCTTGCACTTGAAATCACTGAACATTGTTTCACTGCAACTCAGATCAAATTCATATTACTGAGGCTAATACTCTTAAGAGGAACTCCAAAAGAAATGGCATGAAATGTCAAAACTACTACAGTGTCAAGGATTATTATGTGTGCTACCTTGATTACTCATTACTTCCAAAATGGATGAAGCGATCCATAGAAAACTTTCAACATTACAATATTTATCCCCTTGTGCCAAACACTGAAAAACAACTGAATTGAGGTCCAAGTTGTTGGAGTCAACTTCATAAAATGGAAAATCTAGTCAAATCTAAGTGTCTTTACAGTGTTGGCAATGTACTGTCAGAGGTACATTTTGGTGCATGGTGAAGGAAAATCATACAACAAACAGCCTATTTTAGCAAAACTAGTTTCAAAACTAACCAAAATAAGCATGAGCATTGAGCTAAAGTAAAATAAAAACTAAGTTGCACGGTTTCACTTGAATGCACAGAAGTTAACTCCCTACATTTAGTAGACAGACAATTAAGAAGAACCTTTTATATTTTATAAATTCACTTGCATAGTCTGCCAATATAATTTCCAGAGAATGACTAACTAAAGAATCTGCCTCACAAACTTTCAAAAGTACATACTGTCTCAGGCCTAGCCACACAACTTCTAATACTGCAGTCATTGTTCAAACCAACACAATACAGCTCTTCTCATTCAATTCAGATTCATAATGAAAGACTAAGATCACTGAAGTTTCAATTTTAAGCAGGGTTCTTCAGTCTGAAAGAAGAATCAATAGTAAGCCAGCACTTATTCAGTATGAAAGAACTTTTTCATATACTTTTAAAGCATTTTATTTAAAAATCCCAACTTCAAAGAGTTTATTTTTTTGATCAAAAATTATCTTCACAGTATGGGCTAATTGGCTGTTGTGATAACCTACCAAATACACAGTAAACATTGATTGTGTATTTGTTTCAGAGGCTTGGGACATTTGAGCGCCTTGGGACGTCCTCCTAACGTGAAAAGCCCTATACAAATGTAATTTAGTTGTTGTTAGGTGATCACAACAGCCAATTGGCCAACAAACTGCCTTGAAGTAAATGGCCAACTTTATTTGGGAGATTTTTGGTCAGCACACCAAAAGAAACTCTTGTCTCTTTTCGAATAATGTCATAGGATTTTTAACATCCACCTGAAATGACTGGTTTAATGATGCACCCAAAGGACGGTACCTCCAATAATGCAGTACATACAACACGTTAAGAGTATAGACAATGAGCACAAAGTCCCCACGTGAACCTTGAACCCACAAGCTTCTGACTCATATAGGCAAGAGTGCTAGCAACTCCAGTACTTTTATCCAGATCTCAAAGGATTTCAGTTTGGACTATGATTAAACTTCCTATCGATTTTAACAGCAAAAATGCCTGAATCTGAAATGTATGAACTCATCTCATGACCAGCATTCTATTAACTGAAGCTCATTATACTGCATTGTAGAGTGAATAGTATTGTAACGGAAATGAATAGAAACAGGATTTATCTGTTGGGCAGGAAGGGAAGCAGATAACTTCAAAAAAGCTACTCTACTAATATCTGGGATCCTGTTGAGTGATATTTTCTTCCAATGCCATTTTAATATTACATATTTTCAGGTTTCCCTCTCTTATGCTTTTGGCATCTTCCCCAAATTTAAATTTCCAAAACATCACCTTCACTTATCTTGTAATTCCTGTTAACACGTTTGCGTCTCTGACTCTTTCTGATCTTGTATATTAGCTTCATGTTTTAAAATAAATACTGTAATACCAAAAACATACCTTGATTGGAGCTGTAGAGAATTTTACTCGTCTGTTTGGCTCTGGCTCTTCTTCCTCAGAAAGTCCCAATATCTCCTCATAGTCATTATCAAGTGTATAATCTACTTCCTCAGCTGAGTATTCACCATCACATTTGTGATAGTTTTCTTCTTGCACAAGCCCTTCAACATCTTTGTCATCTACAAATGCAGCATTTTCTATTCCACAAACTTTTGAACCCAAGAACATATTTTCACTAACACTATACTCTTCTTCAGTGTTCTCACTATCATCCTCTTCTTCCTCCTCCTCTTCCACACTGTCATCTGATTTGTTTGTGGTCTCGTCAAGCTTCTGATTAGCATCCTCTTTATTGTACAAAGTTTCATTTTCCTTTCCTCCCTCAGACTGGACAACATCAGGAGCAGGAATTTGCTTTGCAGATTTTGGCGTATCCTTCTCAGCAAAAACATCACTGTCCAATTCAGCTTCACTCTCTGAAGATTCATTCTGAACTACCACTAATTCTGCTCGAACTACTCCTACTTTACCTGGACCCACATTTGAAACATGGCTTCCAGATTCAACGCTGTGGGCACCATTGCTTTCTGAAATGTTTTTGTTGGAGGAAGCTTCATCAGAGAAATTGTTGGCGTCTTCACCAAATGTAGCTGTTTCCAAAACACTACCTTCACTTATCTTGTAACTGTTATATATTTGCATATCGGACTCTTTCTTATCTTCGCTTTGTTGTGTAGAAATATTTGCTGAAATTGAATGTGTCAATATTATACCACAATCTCCTGCAGGGGACGTGTTTTCACTTGTGCTAGATGTTTTTTGGTTGCCACCAGGAATGTGCATTTCAGTCCCAGGTTTTGACTCATCGTTGTCACTGTCCGCCAGAAAACTTTCTAATCGTCTAGAAATTGGGCCTGCATTTAGAGATGATCGAGGTATGCTTTGTCTAGAATCATCAGTGGTTTTCTGACTACTGTGACCTGGCAAATCACTGTGAGATACAGCTGTTGGACTCAAGTCAATCTTCATTTTCCTTCCTCCACTCTCTGAAGATGATGAGCCACTCTTCCTACTATCAGATGAGAGGCTGTTCAATGAAACTCTGCTCTCAGTTTTGATTGGCGCTTTATCAAACAGGTTCTCGTCCTTAGTATTATTACGCTCAAAAAGTTTTCTGGTTTCGGAAAACTTTTCGGCCATGACAATTTTATCCAAGTCCCCATCTTCAAAATTAGTTTTGTCAGAAATGCTCGGCACTTTTTGAGGTGACTTATGGACGCTATTCTTACGTACACTTCCACTCAACTGCTTTTGGGGAGAGGGTGGATTTAACTCTGGCTTACTGGCTACTTTGACTTCAGTCGCGTCAGTCGGTGTGTTTCCCATCTGTAACAACATGCTTTTTATTTTAGTCACACGGTTACCGAAAGCCCTTCCTCTCGCATCTTCCCTGTGCTCGGAATCTCGGTTAGTTTTCGGGGCGCCCATTTTAGAGAGGTTTTCCTGTTTGCTCCCATCAAAGGTGCATCTCAAAGCCTGGAAATCAGTCTTGTAGGCGTTCCTGTGGGGCGAAGCGCTCCTGAATGTCCTCTCTCCTTTACCTTCCGTTTTCATCATATTGAGACTTTTGAAAAACAACTTTTAAGGGGACGAGCAGGAAGGAATCCTTGGCAAAGCCTGGTTGTCACCCCGAGACGTCACATCGGCTCCTTCTCATCGCCTTTCAAGCGCAAAAACACACGGCGCCAGGGGACCCGACCGCTCGCCACTTCGGGACAAGAAGCCGCATCGACGGACGGACGGACGGTTACCTTGGAGGCTCGCAATTCTCCATCTGCGCACGCGAGAAGAAAAAAAAAGAAGTACGGAAAACAACAACAAAGAACAACAACAACAACAACAACAAGAAGACGTCAGAGCTAAACAAACCGCACTTTTCTACGCCCAGCACTTGGGCGCGTTGCGTTTTAACGACTCACTGACTTTGCGAAGAGGTCCCGGAGAGAGAGAAAAAAAGTGCTCGCTCCGGGGGAATGTGTGGGGGAGCGTCGACGAAGACTCCTCCAAGACACACACACACACACATACACATATATATATATATATATATATATATATTTAAAGAGTTATTTCCCACTCCCACCGCCTCCTCACGCTGCGGTTCAAAACTAATCCGGACAAAACCTCGAGAAAAAAAACACTTTTTTTTAAAAGATTACCAGAGCGCTTTTATTTCGGATTTTTTTTTTAAAAAAAAGTCGAGAGAGCAGAGAGTAAAAAAACATAAATAAACTCCCCCCCTCCAACCCCCCCCCCCTCCCCGGCCAGAGAGAGAGAGAGATTCCCAACTCTCTCTCTCTCTTGCTCTCCCTCTCTCCTTCCTTCCTTCCCTCTCTCCCCCACACAAAAAAAAAAGAGTTAAGTCCAAGGACCCCGCGCACGCGAAGAAAAAATAATAAGTCACCTCAACAGTTCAGCTTCGACGGAAACTAAAGACAAAATCTCTTCAAACAAACCCCCCCTCCCTCCCTCCCTCCTTCCCCCTCTCTCTCTCTCCCTCCCTCCTTCCTTCCCACTCAAACCGCCGCCGCCTCACACACACACAACACACACACACACACACAGAGAAAACAAAACCTCAGTTACCTGTGAAGTTATGCTGTTAACTTTCTCGGCCGCAGATCTTTACCCACTTCCTTCCCTTCGTTCCTCACATTCATTCACACACTCTCTCTCTCTCATTCGCTCACTCACACACACACTCACTCTCTCTCTCTCTCTCTCTCGCTCGCTCGCTCAGTCCCTGGCTGTTAACTGACCGGCCGGGGCGCCATTACCCCACCGCCGCCGCCGCCTTCCCCGACCACTGTGGCGCGCGCGGAGCGGAGCGGAGCGGCAGTTGAGGAGAAGCGAGAGAGAGCTCGAGCGAGAGAGACAGAGCGCGCGCGAGAGAGACGGAGAGCTCGAGCCGCCAACGGTCGCCGAGCCCGAGCCCCGGGCAAGTGCGCATGCGCTCGCTCCCCGCTCCGCTCGCGCTGCAGACTCACCAGCCGAGGAGGAGGAGGAGGGAGGAGGGTGGACCCGCCGCCGCCGCCCCCCCGAAGAACCTCTTCTCTCCCCTCTCTCTCTCTCTCTCTCTCGCTCATCAAGTAAATAAGTAGTAGTAGTAATAATAGTAGTAGTAGTAGTAGTAGTAATAATCTCCTCGCCTCTCCCCTGCGGCGCCGTCGCCCGAGACGTCTCCCCGAGCCCACGCGGCCCGAAAGGCGGCAGCCAATCCCCGGGCGGCAGCCCTGCCCTCCCCTCCCCACGAGGAGCCGCGGGTCGGGTCGGGTGGGGGGAGGCCGCCAGTCACCAAAGTGAGAGAAAACTCACGCCGCTGACCGTTGCCCCCACTGCACCGCACCGCACTGGGGGGGGGGGGGGGGGGGGTTTGAGGGGAGGGTTAACAGCTCCCCCTCCATCCCCGAAGAAGTTGCGCAATACGTGTGGGGAGTCCTGTAGCTCAGTGGTTAGAGCACTCCCTTCGCAAGTGAGAGACCTGAGTTCAATTCCAGGCAGAGGGCCAAACCTTGGGCAAGTTTCCTTACTCCACACAGAGCCTAATAATAATCCCTCCAAAACCCAAAACTATAATAAAATTGGTCATTTTCAATCCACGACGGTTTGTGGGACATTGCTGTGCGCAATCGGCCGCCGCGTTCGCCCACAAATATACAGTCAGTTCGCTTTCCAGTGTGTTCTGTGAAGCGCTTTGGGACGTCCTCCCGACGTGAAAAGCGCTATATCAAATGCGAGGATTGTTCTTATTATTATAATGTTTTGTGGCATTTAGTTCTCCACTTGCCTTTGCCTTTCCAGTAGTTTCTCGTTGGCTGTTAATCCGGTTTGGGCAGTCGGTGTGGCCCTGGGGACCAGGCGGAGGCACCGTTCAAATAAACATTCGGACAGGAGATTCTCCAGAGTATAATACCGTACTGCTTGTGGGTTTTTTTGGGGAGAGGGGAGGGGAGAGCTTTGGGACTCAAAAATCGACTTAACTCTGTGCCGCTGAGCGAGGTTCCATCCCATCGTACGGTAAAACTCGCATAAGTCTGATCTGTGTAAATCATATAAATCGCCTAAGTCGGACATCTGCCCGAGTCCCGTTGAATTTCCTATTGCTTATCAGTTTCGCACGACTCACGCTTTGCGTAAGTCACATCAAATGGAGAGTCGCAACTTATATTTTTTTTAGTACAGTACTACTTTTTTCAATTGGAAAATTGTTCAGTGTCATGCTGATTTTTTTGGGTGTACGCGCTATTTATTAAAATGTATTGTTACCTCTCCCTCAAAGGTACTTCTGTTTGTCCGTCGGGGTGGGACAGAGACTTGTTTTGCTTATCCTTCCAATGTGATTTACATTTTAAATGTAAATGTTCAAAGGAACAGTGCAAAGTTAGTGAAAGAAAGCAAACATGATTTCAATGAGAGACAGTAGATATTTTAGCTATTTCAATTAGTTGAGAAGCTTCAAACAGCATCAGCCTTTGTCATAATATTTTTAAAAATCTGTATGAAAACTACACCGCACTGACTAGTGTATTTTATTTTTCGCTATTGGATTTCAGTGTCGCACCCAATTGTACAGACTTTTTTTCTCAGCCAAACTCGACACTAAACTGTAAAATCAAGACTAGAAATTACCTAGAATTCACTGCTAAACTGAAGATAGTTACAAATAAATATATTATTTAATGAAATACAACCAACTAAAGATTCCGTAAGTCCTTGCTAACCAAATGGGTTTATCACTGAAACAATTCTTGAATACGTGCTAGATTCAGTATTTGCAGTAACATGATTACTGTTTACTCTGCCTCTGTACAACTAATTAGATGAAAGACTGTAGAAAAGGATTACAGTACACAACTGTTCAGCCAACGGTTTTGAAGCCTGGTAATTGTCTCGGGAGACACTAGATCAGGCAACCCGTAAAAGAAGCGATTCCGCAGGGCATACATTCAACTTTTAAAAATAAAGTAAGTGGGGAAAATGGAACATTGGAATAAAATGTTAGCATGAAAAAAGCAAGCCATGGGAACTGAAAACCCATATCTTGAAACTTTTATTAAGGCCAACAACAACTCGCATTTATACAGCGCCCCTCATGCAGGGGAGTGTCCCAGAGCGCTCGATACAACAATTGTATCAGAAATTTTCACTTTGCCCATTTTGGTTAGCTAAATAACTAAAATGCCGAAGAACATTATATGGTCATTCTTTTCATTAAGAAGAATGGGTGATCTTAATTCATTAACCAGATGCAGTTTTGTGGACCTTTTGGGGGATTTTACATGAATTATCTGATGAATTGGTCTCAACCAAGCAGTTGTGTCCGGCTTCTCAGTGTATTCAAAGAACATGTTTTACCTCCTTATCAATTGGCAGGATCACCCCATCATTCTGTGCCTGAGAGCATGGGCGTCTTGGCTTGCTACCAGATAATTGTTGATGTCACTGTGTAACTAGCCACAAGGAAGTCGGCAGTGGTTGTAACTGGATAACTCACCTGACAATTTTGATAACATTGGGATTGCAATGTGGGAAGACTCCAATGTTTTGCCCACAAAATAAACAGTCAATTCACTTTACAGTATATTCTGTGAAGCACTTTGAGATGTCTTGAAGGCATGATAAGGTGCTATATCGCTATATATTGAAGTGCTCCATGACGCAACCCCATGTGAAGGGCGCTATAAAATGCAAGTTGTTGCATATCAAATGCAAGGATTATTATTATTATGTGTCCTTGTGTACTTCCACAACCTGGTGGTGAATGCATAAACCTGCCTCATCATGTGCAGACAAAAACAAGCAGTTCTTTGAACTGGAAATGCCTATATTGAAAATTTACCTGACTCAGGACAACAGTTTAAAATATTCCTGTGATTGATAAGGACTAAGTAAACAGTTACATCTGAAGCACCTGATCTACAATTAAAATCATAGTGCAATGCTCAGAGAGACCCTAATTCAGTACATTAAAAACAAGAGTAAGACGAGTAAATTGAGATTTTACATGATTTCAACAATTTGAATGATTTCTAAAGCTTGCACTTAATGAATTATCTTATGAAGAGGTTTATCTTATAAAGAGGTTTATGTATAACCAGAATATTTGACTTAGACTTTTAGTGCAGAACTAGAGAGCATAGGTTTAAAATGAATAAACTTCAAACATGATTAGATGCTCAAATAAATATTGTTCTCCATAAAGTTGTGGCTACGTGAAATATGTTACCAATTAAAGCAGCTTAACTCCCTTAAAAACAACTCGATACTTGTATGTTTGTGTATAGTATTGGTGGATTTAGGAAATGTACAGACAGAGCTGAGCAAATTTTCCATGGGACCAGATAGTTTCTGTAGTACTGATGCCTGGGGAATTGACTAGGGAAAGAAAAAGGTCACATTTCAATATCGGAGATGTAGGCTAGAGGGATATTCTGATACCTCTACTTGATTACCTTTGGAAGTCAGTGAGCATTAATGCAGAATGTTACCCTTGAAAATAAAGTCTGGGATGGAGCCCATAAAATCACATGGAAGTGTGCTTAAGGCCATTTTCTCTTTCCATGAATTATTATCTATGGTCCTAAATGTATTCCACATCAAACTAGTATTCCACTGGATCAGTGCTATTGATCTAGTTGCGTATAATCTATCTCTCACTTAATTTATATTATCATACAGTTAATTTCATGTACAGAATTAATGTATAAAATACAGAGATTAGTTTAATTTAAGCTCAATGATGTAAAAAGGTTTTGTTGGAGGCAACTAATTGTAAATGGTCTCTTGGTTTATTGCTGTTAACAGTAAGAAAAAGGCATAGAGATCATTACTCTGACCACTTGTAGTAATTTCTCATGTTTTCAAATAAATTTATTTTATTCATCTCTCAATGACGTACTCTAGTCATATTACCAATATCCAGGGGCTTTTCAATTAATGAAGCACTCAAACAATGTTTTTCACTCAGCATTTATTAATGTATATAATAATATACCTTGCATTTAATATAGTGCCTTATCACATGTTTGAGATGTCTCAAAGCGCTTCACAGAATATACTGTAAAGTGTAGTGATTGTATATTTTATAGGCAAAACGTGGCAGCCAATTGCGCACAGCAGTGTCCCATAAACAGTCGTGGTTTGAGTGACCAATTTATTATTATTTTGTTTTGAAGGGATTATTATGACGGGAGTCCTGGAGAAATAATACAGAAATCTGACTATGGTGCAGTATCTTAAAATGGTTTGAAGAATGAGGAATACAGCAAAGGAGCAGCAGTTGTTCCAAGTCACAGGAACCACCCAGTGCACAGATGTCTGCTTAAAACTGTTAGTATCAGGTTGCATCGCGACTGACCCAATTTAAAAAAGCTGCCTTTTGCCTTTTGCTGTGATATTAAACCTTTCAAGTATAACCACGTGCATCTTCTTCTACACAAATATTTAACAGAAAGTATATTTTCCTATATTTTCCTTCTAAATATATCTATTTTTATATTAGGTGGCCAAAAAGTCTTATTTTTCAGCTACCCTATTATCTAAAGAAAAATATCATAATTTCTTTAAGACTTATTAGACATTGTAATGGTATCACGACTTTTTGGTCACCCTGTATATCTAAATAATTTAATTTTGGAAAGAAACAAAAAAGGAAAATAAATACATAAAACATCATACTATAATACAGTATTATTAGGAATTTCTTCCATAATTGATGTTTCAAACCCTTTATGTGTGATATTACATATACATTTCTTGTTATGTTGCAATTAATGCTTGTGCTCTTGTGAGACCGAAGAAACTGGCACAGACACATTCAATGCATCACTAACTATTGACAAAGAAGAGAATGTTACTATGCAGTTGCCAGGAGGCCATAAATCCCATTAGTCTCCAGTATCTGAAGGAAATAAAAAAGGATTGGAGCTACAGTTTATATGGTAAACAGTTGTAAAATACTCTGTTTGTCTCTTTGCACAAGCTTTAACTCCAAAAACTATTGCTAAAGAACATTGCTTTATACTTTTGATATACATTTTCCTGCCAAAGCAGTAAAAATAACTACAGATGTTTGCCATGTGTTTCATGGGTTGGGTGAGTGAACCAGCTGAGAACTGTAATTGTATTTCAGTCCCCAAAATATGTATGGAATAAACAAGGTCACAATTATTCAGTGAACTGTCAGCATGTTATGAATTAGGACTTCACTTTGGTTTCATGGATTCCGCAGATTTCACTTTGTAACATCATTTGAAATTCCCCAAAAGTATTTTGATATTTTGAAAAATGCATATTTACAAGCTTAAAAAAAAGTATTGAGTGTAATTGCTGGATAAGTGAATGCATCACAGACATGATTCACTTTTCTTTGTATTCAGCAGAGCAAAGCTGCTGTGGTCAAGCTGTGGGTAGGTTTTTCTAGGTTTCAAGTACCTGTAACAGTACCATTTCTTCATCCCCGTACAGCGAGTTGTCCAGGAAGTTGGTCTCTATCTCGTCCTCTCTTCAAAATAGGTAAACAACATGATGGAATTTAGAAACATTTGAATTTTGTTCACATGCAATTATGTCCATAAGCTTACAGATCAAACGTTGAGTAAAATATCTGCATCAGAAATTTCAACGTTACTAAGAGGATTAAGGGATTAATGCAAAGCAATTTACATCTTGGTGAAGCAGTAAGGAACTGTTGTAGGGAAAGAAGGAGATACAGTAGATACACTCTCACAGGGGAAGAGAGAAATTTGGAGATGACTTTCATGCCACTCTTATTACTTCTCCATTCAGAGAGACATCAACAATTGATCACAAACTCGCCTCTTGACTCATCTACAAGATTTAGCGTAAGAGCAAAGTCAGGAGTGGACAAATATTCACATTGCAGCACAAATAAATCCCCATTAATTAACAACAACAACAACAACAAGATTACATTTGTATAGCGCCTTTCACGTCGGGAGGAAGTCCCAAGGCGCTGGTATGGTATGGTGTTGGCAGAGGTCTGGGAGCAGATGACCTTTCTCTCCTCTCAACCAAAGTATCTCATGGGGCAATATAGATGGGAAGTGAGGCAAAAAAAATATAGTCCTTCCAAAAAATAGTGTACTTACACACATAAATCCATATATGTAATTAGGTACAGACAAAATGCATATTGTTTCTGAAATGAGCATTATTCCATTACAACTATTCTCCATTGCTGGTTTAGAGTCTGGTCTGAATATTCTACTGTAAAGATCCCCTAGCATGAATTAAATACATGTTGCACGATTGGCATCACAGAACAGCTGTTTGAACTGTTTGTTCATTGAATGGAATGAAACATAAATCAGTAGAGCATGTTAAAATGTTGTGTGGTGCAATCAAGCCATTGAAATTATCAATGAGTGCCCAGTGTTAAGAGAAATTAAGTATAACCAACAATTATTTCACTCACTAGGACAAGATACACCACCTTGCATGTCTTCAACATGCAAGTAAAGAAAGGGAAGATGGTGTTTCAATACTGTTTTTTTCTTCGTCCATCTTGATGGTAAACACAGTACTGTAGTTGTTTAGATGATTTAGCAAAATGTGGACAGTTATGGAATTCTAGAATTGCTTATTTTTGTTTGCTTATGTTATTTGGTGATCACAGGGGATTGATGATCGTAACTGAGATTTAACTAATGTTGTGACACATGGCAGACTGTTGTCTCCCCTTGGGGTAAGGGTGAGAATGCAGGAGTAAACCATTCAGAGAGACATTAAGAATTGATCACAAACTCGCCTCTTGACCCATCAACAATTTGGTGTAAGGCATCAGAAGAGTTTATTCACTCATACAGAATGATAGGTGGAATTGATGCTAAGCAAGGCAAGGCAAATTACTTTGATTGTTAATCCACTTAGTGAAGTGTCTGAGTACCTTCTTGCATCTTGTGCTCCATCCACAGTGATGTCACACCCTATCATATTGTTCTTTAAATTACTTATCAGCTTTAATTCTGTTTCTTCTGCGTTAGCACACACCTCAAATTTGTTAGTCAAAGCAATCACTTTGACAAGCTGAAAAGGTAAAATGCATTTTGCACAAGCAAGTCACCTCATAGTTGTATTTACTGACAAAAGTGCGTGGATAGTGAAGGCTTAGCACTTTGATAAGGTTGGGAATAGAAAATGTCTTGCGGCAAGTAGACTTTCTTAATTGGCCTATGCAATGGAACATAGTGGAATGTCAGTGGAGCAAGCTCCTCCTTATCTGATAGATTCTGAATAGAAACTGATGTGTACTGTAGTTCCCTGATGATTTAAGTTCTGGTCGCCTTGATGTAAGGGAGCTTCTCAGACCCCGGAGGCAGTGCAGTTGAAAGCAATGAGGATGACCCAGAGTGTTAGAGAAATGAGGTATAAGCAACAAGAAGTTATTACACCAGCTAGGGCCATTCAGTATTGAAAGGAGACATCTCATAGGAGATCTTATGGAGGAGTATAGAGTTTTAAATGGAAGCTCCTGATCAATATTCAGAGTAAAAACAATTATTCAACTTGTCTTTTGACATAACATAATATTTTAAGAAAGAAATTCTGTTTCACGGAGAATTTGTATACCAATAAAGAAGTATAAAATGATACAACACTATTACACACCACTTCAAGGTTCATGTGATCATATCAGTCCGTAATATATCCAGACTAATGACCCTTGGATGTAGCTTTGTTAAATTTACTTTAACCTTTTCCTTTTTCATCCAAATGTGACCTACATTGAGCAGAGTATTGGGAATATTTTGAAACAGACCTCCTTCCTTGTAATAAATCACATTGAAGTGATGCTGCCTTGCCACTGCCTGAATGTTTCCCAACTGTACACTGTGGAGAGATGCTGCACTGCGCACTGTAACCTATTTTCACTTCCCAGCAGCTTTCTTCCAAATAGCAATCTAGCACATGAGATAATGTTGTAGTATTAGATGACATTATTGTCCTTAATATGTTAATGGAATACAACCTTATCAACGTGCATGAAGTATAGCACCTTGTCTTGGTAAAATGTCTCAAAAGGTGAGTTAGTTTTGAAATGTAGTTACTTTGTTATTTACGTAACTACTGTACAAACAGTAATGAGGTGAATAAACACTCTAGTCCTCTAGTTTTGATAAGAATTTGATGTATCCTGTTGGGAGAATACACTTTCTAATCTTGACAATCTTCTATAGCACTTCTCTATATTTATGGCTAGACAGGCATAAAACTTAAAACTGCTCAATCGTGGAATATTTCATATGCAAAAGGAATGCTGTAAAACCTCTGCACACTGGTGTGTAAAGTGTGCCATTACATCCCTTGGTGCCAGTTTCTATTTCATTGCCTAGAGAGAGATTCTTCTGCTTCCACTATTCAGGTTTTCTTCATGCAAGACCTAACACAGTCTCTTGAGTTTTCAAGAGCAATATGCTGAGGATAAACGTATGAAATCAATTCAGTTTTGTACAACACGGGTGAATAACTTGAAAAAACAGGCAGGTGAATTATTAGATCATGCTGTTTAATCCAGAAAACTAAAGAGACAAGATTCTTGAAGATTCAATTGGGATACACGGTGAATGCAAGATATCATTTTGAAATGGAGAGTAATAAAAGTAGATTTTATAGATCCATAAATGAAAATCTGAGATTTATGTCCTGTATTATTGATTTCTATTTCAAAGCTCTAATAAAAATGAAATTGTCTGAGTTATCGGATACTCTGCAATAGATCAGAGGTTCAGGATTGTGAAAGGCAATTTTAGGACAAAACTAGGAACCAGATATCAACAGCTGTAAAAAATTACCAGAGAGGGCAGTTTAGGCCAGGACACTGGTCTCATTAAAGAGGCAACTTAATGCTGTTAGAGGAAGAAAGTATGGTTGGTTCTCCAGAAAGATGAGATCAAATGGGCTGAATAGACCAGAAAGTCTTTGAAACAAGGTCTTAAAAAGTTCAGTAAACAGGTTATCATGTCATCATGTTTCATAGCTCACTGCCATCATTTACACCACTAGGTTTATTTCCTAAGGTCAAGTCATACATATCTATACATATGCCACTAACGTCCTTCGTTTCACATCATTGTGATTTGGATTTGATTAGGCAGATATATGTGCCTTATGAGAATTTGGAAACCCCAAATGGATGCTCATGTTATGAATTGGCACAAATCCAGGTCTGGTTATACTGTCAACTATAGCAATAATGGATGAAAGTATCAATTCAAACATGTTTCATTTGTGCTATATTCACAAAGAATTGAAAATATATGAATTCGTGTAAAAGCTCAGTTGTTACTGATAAGGTTAAAAAGCATACAACAAAGACAGCTCTATTGAAAACATCTTACCAAATGGATTCCATGCCATTTATACACAGAACTATATTGTTTACAGATAACAGCTCATCGTGAAGGGGAAGACTAGCTGTGAGCATTAACTAGTTAAGTCACCCCACCACCACAACCTGCATTACCAAACGAGACAGCTTTGAGACAACGGTGGGTCACTGCACATTCTTCAGTTTTTTTTGGAGAATTTTGTTGCAAGTGTTAATGCAATCACATACCTTTGGGTTTATGTGTGCATGCCATTCAAGCAGATACAAAACATGTCTGAAGTGTGACCTACCCTTCAGGCAAAGGGGAAAGCATATCAAGACATTGTTTACACATCACAGCTGGTCATGAATATGCAGTGATCACTGTGGGGTGATATAGGTATACATTGCAGGTCATTCCCTCCCCTTGCAATACTTAGAGATGATTCATGTTTGGACACTGATGTGGGTGGATTGTTAGTTACCAGAACTGAGAGGTTGATAACATAATATTTATGCTTGTAATTGCTTTACTTGCACAGTAAAGCCTTCAACATTTTACTCTGTACATGTGTTTCTAAACTGGTATTGGAGCTAAAAAAATAATCTGGCAAGATTCAACCAGTACCATTTGGCAAGAGATAAACTTTTTTTTAATCAGAGATTATTGGCATTGGAATATTGTGTAGATTTAATATATGTAGACAATTATATATATATATAGTATTTTAAAAATCATGAATTTTGTACTTATCATCAAGATGAGTGGTATTGCTAGGAAACATTGGAGTCTTGTCACCTCTATATCTTAGTTAAGTACAGAGCAAAGCTCCCTTTTTTCCATGTTTCAACCCAAACTCAGAGTAGAAACTGTCCTCATTACTTGTACCAGTATAAGATTTTAGATTTAACACTTTGGGCCCTCTGCTTGATTACTGAATCGAGGACACTTCTGTGCCAAATGTCTATATCCACAAGGAATTGGGTTGAGACTGGCTAGAATCCAAACAGTTTGCTGAGTTGATTTCAAACCCAGGCCCCAGAGGTGAAAGGTTAGAAATTGAACTCACCGATTCCCTTTACAGTGATTTTGATGAAAGCTTAATTCTAAATCTGCATTATTCAGAATTAACATACAGTTGCTTTCTTGTAGGTGGAATGAGAATGTTTCATTTTTTTTCCCCAGCCTTTCCAAAAATAGCATCTCCAACTGCTCTTTGTATTCACTGCCACACAAAGATGTGAACTCCAAGATTCCACGAAAAATGTTCTGCTCGTAAAAGCATCAGCTTTGTTGAGGCAATTAATCACAGTTTCCTATCTTTCAACAAAAGCTGCAGGACGCGAACAAAAATATATATGACAATGTCTTATGCAGGTCCAGGGTCAAAAGTTGCAGTAGTTACATCAAATTTCTATTTTTGAAGGACTTTACTAACATTTTAGCATCAGGAAAGATGCACTTTCTGTACTTTTATAAAAACAAATGATTTATTTTTGCATAATTGCTTGGCCGTACACTGTATTTTCAGATATCTAGAGTGTAGAGTTCGTACACCCACAGTTTGTTAAAAGCTCTCCGGCAGTCTATTAAATCGTCCAGGAACTTTCAATGAAGTATTTATTAAGCTTATGAAAATATTGACTGGCTGGTGCAGATAATTTGTCAGATTTGTGAGTTGTCATTGTATAAATTTTAAAAAATGTTAAATCTCTACATTTATAGTTTATTGAACAATATTTGCTTTTATTACAGCATGTAGTGATATATGGTTTGTATAAAATATAATAGTATTATTTCATTAAGATCATGGACTGATTTAAACAACAGTATATACTGACTAGTTATACAGAGTGATACAGCACAGAAACTGGCCATTCGGCCCAAACAGTCTGTGCCGTTAATCCCACATTTCCCAATAGCGTTCCCTTTCCTTGTGAGTTATTCTCAACACGAGCCTAAAGACAAGGAAATAACACAGTGTAAGGTAAAGTAAGATAATTAATGGATCTTATTTGAATTATGGACAATTCTAAGTGGATGGATTAATATCCAACTAGAAATAAATGTGCAACGCAGACAATTGTACAATATTTTGTAGCCATGCAGTATCATATTTGCTTTGGCTTGTGTGAAATATGAACTTCAATTACGAAAATACCAATAGTATAGGGATGAAATCGGTGAC
This sequence comes from Callorhinchus milii, assembly GCF_018977255.1. Classification (NCBI taxonomy): domain Eukaryota; kingdom Metazoa; phylum Chordata; class Chondrichthyes; order Chimaeriformes; family Callorhinchidae; genus Callorhinchus; species Callorhinchus milii. The sequence continues at coordinate 26,685,307 of NW_024704747.1, read as the reverse complement.
ATATAGTGTATGAATTATCAGCATCAAATGTCACAAAACTCACTCCAAAAGAGTATTTTAGGGTTCTCAATTTTCATTTGTTTTACTGTATAACTCACAAGAAATTGAAAGTCAAATTTAGTTAAGAAAGGGTGTGGTAGGTCTGCGCAGACATTTTCACACAAGAAGTTAATTTGGTTCTTCAAAATATGTGGTTCAACCACTGCCTCTACTATTCATTATCATTATTCTTTGCTGCTTCATTTCCTCTGTTTTGGAAGCTTCTACAGTAAATAGTCTTTAACTGTTAAACTTCCAATTGCTTTTGCTTAAAACCAAATAACAAAATGAATTGACAGTTCCAGTATTTCCTGATCTCATTTGGTGGTCAAAGGTAAGAGGATTGTCATGGCAGCAGGTCAAAGGAATGCGACTCCTCCCATGAACAAAAGATAGAGCTTTGTAACATCTCTGTAATGATAAACTTTCATTGATGTAGAAATATTTTTCAGGGGATAAGTTCTGCTACCACACGTAGTGTGTACTGATGGAACCCAAAGATTAGTAACCCAGTGCCTAATTATACTTCAGGATGCTATCCGTCAATGCCAGAATAAATGGAAGGGAAGTAGAGAGATAGAACGATTAATAATAATAATTATTATTATTTTGCACCTCTCATGCTCTCATGCTAATTAGGGCTATACCATGATTGAGAGGAACATGGTATAGAATTGATTTCAAATCATCTCCAAATTTGAACATATTAAAGAAATAAATGAGCAGAGACATACCATATTGGTATAAATTTCCCCTCTTCTCCCCCCCTTCCCAGCATTTTCCACACACTCTGTGTAAGGTTTAGGAAAAATGTCTCCTTACATTAGAAAATTACTGGGTGGATTTCACTGTGTCCGAGGGATAAAGAATAATGATTATAATAATAATCCTTGTTTGGTGGACAATCATGAGTTACTAGTAACTGTTGATGATGTGGAACTCCCACCATTTTGCATCTCTCATACTGTTGTTACACTGCCAAGAGTGAAATTACAGTTTAGCAATGTGGAGCAGAACGACCCTTACCTTTTGCTCTTCATCACTTCATGTTTGTCCACTTATTACATGAGCAGAACAGCAAAACTGTTTTTTTTAAATATTATTCAAGACAGAGTCATGCTATCAGGTCTTTAGTTAAACAATAAGACACATTAAACTGAAATTTTCAGATGTGATTTAATGAATGGTTAATAAACGTTTAAGAGCTCACAGGGGATTCTTATCAGTGGGGGCAAAATCCACCGATGATAAAGCTGCCTCCTATTATTTAGTAGTGAATTGTTTGAAAATTGGAGTCTGATTTGTTAAGGTACATCTATGCTATGATTTGATATCTGACTAATGGCATAGGGAATGCTATGTGTCATCATAGTGCAACAGAGTGTGATGAGTAAGAGGCAGCTGTAAAGAAGCCTTACAGCTGGTCAAAGATATTCCTACAGGGAAAGAATTTCTAAGCTGTAAATGCCTTACCTAGCCACAAGTGCATAGCAGTGCATCTCGCACTTAAGAGATCCAATGACTCATGGTGCTTTGAGATTACATGTTACGTGTTTACCTTCTAAAGCAAGCCGGCATCTGGAAACACCCGTATTGGAAACCACCCTATTTTCCCAACAATGAATTTGGTTTAAAAAAAACCTTTGCAGAGTTGTATTTCGCTTTGCCTTTGCATAGAAATCGCACTTCACAATCAAAATGGTTGGCATTACAGTGATCACAATGGTGGTCTATTGCATGTGCAAATATCTAAGGTAATTGATATGATGACTACAGATAGGCTTATGCACACGCAAAATGTTCTTTTTTGAAATGTCTGTCACTTAAAGAACAGGGTGGAAATGGGGGGGAGGGGAAGGGGGGGAACTCACCTGATATTCAGGCACATCTCGAGCCCTTTCCCAATTTCTCCATCCTCATTAAATTATTGGGAGATTCAGCAAGTACATTTCTGATGGTTTTGCACGTGTAAGAACGCATCTGACTAAATTGTCTTACTTACGCAACAATGCATATGTGAAACACCATTGCCCTTCAGAAATGGTGTTTATCTAGTCAGCCAAATGTCAGACACATGTACAAACCCATCACGGAGTTTAAGAGTATCTAAACCAGAGTTCCATGCAACCCACCTACACTTGGAGAATTCCTGCATGTCTGGAATTTAATATGTAGTCTCTCCCGGAGCAATGCACCCTGCTTACCTAATTCTGGAGAGTATTAGCTCCAAGCAAGAGCTGCGAAATAGTCAAAAATAGTAGCATTCTAGATGTAAACCATTTTTTGTGGAGATTGAGCAATGAGTCAGTCATGTGAATAACATCTTGTACTTTAGAAATTTATCAAAATACTTAACAGCAAATGATTTAACTCTAGTTAGTCTAAATTGCTTAAAGAATGTCCTGAATTTAACTGAAAATAGAGCAACATTGCATCCTTCAATGTTTCCATAGATCTTTCAGACAACTGTTATAGCAAATGGATGTTTTGCAAAGCCAACAAAATTATGAAAGTATTGACTGGAAGTAATTAAATGCCATTTTGCAGGTAGAGAAATGTATGGGTGCAGTACTCAATGAGCCTAGGCATGTTGTCAAAGAAAAGTTGCAATACCGGTATTTTTCATTATTCATTAAAAGTTGTAAGCAATCCTAAACATATCCGCCATACTATTCATTGCCTTTTCCAATCCTGCAGTTTAATAATGCTAATTACCGTGTTCCATAAATGGGCATCCTGAAAAACAATATGTGTATTAAACTGAAATATTCATGTTAATAGCTATATTTCACATGGTAAAGCAGTGCAATGGAGTGGCTAATTCCTCCATTCCAGTTCCTGAATTCACCTTTATTGTAGAGAAGGAGTGGGTCAGGAACAAGCACAACAACAACTTGCATTTATATAGCACCATTCATGTGAGGTAGCGTCCTGGAGCACTTCACACAAGAGGTGAAAATCAGAAGGAGCCTAAATCTAAAGCTTATCGTTGCCTCAATAAACTTTTAAAACACATTTTTTTACTTTTAAAATCAGATGAAAAGTTATAATGAGTAATTAGAGCCCAATTATCGTCATTTGCAAATAGACAATTTCCTGATTCCGTTTAATTCAGAGTTTCAGGGGTCTGTATACGTCTTGTTTTTTTTTGGCTATTGTACAAGAGCTGACTAAAATGTTAACTGTTCTAAAGGCCACCAAGATCATACATGTATAGAATAATGTAAAAGTTAAAAAAAATGCAATGGGAACATTTAGTGTCTAGGGAATAATAACATCCAGTCTTTTGGAATATGTGAACTGCGATTTGTGGATAAACGTCAAGTTACAGATTGCTGTAATCATTGGTTTCCTGCTAGGCACTGATTTTCTCCAGTAAACATTAAACTTCACATTGGCGCAAGATTGCGTAGTTACAGTAGTTACTCATTAACAGTAAAAACAATCCTAGAGCAAAGCTTGGCATTACATTGAGTTGGAATTGCTAGTTGAAAAGCTACTGCTTGAATCAGTAACAAACAGTTGATTCACTGTGCTGAAGTTCTGTGGTACAAAGTTAATAAATAATAATACTAGACAAAGGCAAAGCCATGAACTATTGAACAAGATGGTATTTTCTTCAAGTTTAATGGCATTTTGCCAGGATTAATTCTTCTTAATGTTAATTCCGAATTCCAGAAAGACCAGCTAAACATATTGAGAAAACACTGGATATAATTCCATGAGCTTGTAAAAGATTGAACTAAGCAAGTGAAGCTTGTTTGAACACATCAACGCCACTACCATGTAACTTAAAAATGTTAACTAAATTTTATGAGCGCAGAATCAAGCACCATCTCTCAGAACCAGTTGAATTGAATTTGTAATAGGATTAATCTCATTAAACAATCCAAAATGAACTCCTGTCGTAATGTCAAGGTTTTTGTAATCTGTACAAATAAGACTTTTCTTTGGCTTTCATACACAAAACGTTCAACACAGAAGCTTCCAATTACAAAATAGTACCTAATATTATAAAAGATCACTGTCCATCACAATATCGTTCCATTCAGAATGTTAGCTATGATACCAGATTGGTTCTGTAAAAAAAAGGCAAAATACTGCAGCTGCTGGTAATTTGAAGTAAAACTAGAAGTCACTGGGAACACTCAGCAGGTCAGGCAGCATCTATGGAGAGAGGAGAGTAAGTTAACATTTCAGGTCAATGACCTTTCATCAGAACTGGGGTCAGATTTGTTCTTATATTATTGTTGGTAAATTCCATTCAATATTAATAAAACATTGAAGTAATTGTTTAAGAGATTCTGATTAAAAACATACCCTTGATTCCTACTAAAAAAAAACTGGTGGAATAATTAATTAACTCTCATTTCAAAAATCCAATTAATATCATCATAAAATGAAAGGCAAAACTGTAATTAAGGAAACTTTAGGGATAAAATACATTGGAAATTGGTCATGATTTGCTGTCATTCCATTCAATGGGAATAAATTGCAGCTGATTCAACAAAACTAAAAGCTGGTTTGGAACTAATAATCTGGAGGGAGGGGAGAATCAAAACTTCTTAGAAGATCAACACATTTAATAATATTTTTTAATTTGAAAGAAAATCAACTGGCAATTGGCTGCTGGATTTCGCCTACAAAATACAGTCACTACACTTCACAGTATATTTTGTGAAGCGATTTGAGACGTCTCGAAGACAGCTATATCAAATACAAGTAATATTATTATTACAACTTTTTAAAGAAGGAATACTTTCAATCCCTATCCTCTTCTACCCACAGACAATGTTAAACTAAGAGTAATTCGACAAGCTCTTAACTCAAAAAAATTCAATATTTTCATTTTGGTTTCCCTTCTATGTGAAGACTTACAGTTTAAATCTTCTGCTCTGTTCAGGGAGCTCTTGTACTTACAGCACTATTAGTGAGAATCTCAGGAATCCCATGAATTGGCATCCTTCTGTTCCTGTACGGCATCTGTGCAACCGAGAGAGAGTGAACCACTTTGGTTGTGGATAAATTCAGCTGGTTAGCGTTTTTCAAACCCAAGTGTATAATTACACTTGCTATGTGTTTTGAATAAGTTGATATAGTTGGAGTCGAGCCAATTTCTACTTGCAACTGGGTTGTAAAACTTTCCAAAAAATGTTGGCTTAAAATTAAGTAAAGCTTGTTTTTATTATGAGCCAAACTTCTTTGGAACGTTTTACAGCACAGAAATAAAACAGAAGCCAATCTATCAGAATATGTTGCATCTCAACGGAGAACAATAACATTCATTCCTGTAGTGGAGACGAATAGAATATTACAAATTGGATTTTGCCACATGATGGGATACACTTGACACAGGATTTTCCTCAACAGTTTACAATTGAAATTATGTTAAATTTTAAGACATTTTTACATTAGGGCCTCGAGATGTCCTCCTGACATGAAAGGCGCTATACAAATGCAATTTTGTATTGTATTGTTTTTTTTAGTAAAGAGAAGTCTTTTTTTAGCAGGGTTGGTGCTGGATATCCTCCCTTATCAAAAGGATGGGTTTTCATCAGAGAATTACCACTGTGAACAAATGAGAAAAAATAAAACATTAAGAATGCATTCCTGTGGATCTAACAAACAGAACAGGTAAAGTCACCTGAAATCTAATATGATAAGGTGCATTCCCCAGTCTTTCAGTATTTTCCTGGCTAAGGAATCATGACAGTTTTACAGCATGTTGAATCTTCTGTTTTTCACTGGGAATCAAACCAGTGATTGAAAAGGCAGAAGGCAAAAGCATAACTACATCAAACCCACATTGTTCCAGTTTATGTCATTTAACCTTTGGCAGATCATATTATCATATGCTTCAAATTGAACTACAGAATTTTGGATTGAAACTCTGAGTATTCTTCTAAAGTTCAAAGCTTTTCCTCTTTTGGCTTTGAGACAATTTGCATTTGATGGATATCTAGCTCGTATTGCATCTTGCCAAACTCAATAAGATATACAAAGCTTCAGCAAAGATCAGAGTGCACCTTACTCGTTTGTCTTTCCATTCAAAACTACTACAGTTTTGTTGTCTGTGTAGAATGGAGGTTAGAAAAAAATCCCAAATTCATTTTCATGCTGAATAAATCATCTATAAATAAATCAATAAATCAACAGGTCGATTCTCCAAATGTGAATATTAGACCACTTTAATCCCAGTTACTCCAGTTTAACTCATTTTTTAAAACTATAATAATTTACGGCCATTTCCTAATGTCCTGTTGCTGCCTCACTTCCTGGCCACTCCCAAACTAAAACCCAGTTGATTGTAATCCTCACCACAGTGAATATCAGAGACAAAAGTTGATCTCCCACAGACTCCAGCGAGTTCCATAAATACTTTTCTCATTAGTGTAGGTTGGATGCTGCCCAGTGCAATTGTATACCTCGAGGTATGATAAACTCAAAAGATGAGGTTTATTTTTCAATGGGATTGTACAAAAAGCTGAAGAATTTTATCCAGTTGCCATAAGTAGTATTACATGACTGGCTGATAGTGTGGTGAGACTGATGTGACTCCCTTGAGTGAAACACTCGGGTGCTGCACAGTGGCCTAGCAAGTAATTCAGCCAAGATCTGATACTGTAGATAATGTGGAATCCAGTAGGGTATTGGTTAGGGCACTTTCCTGGGTTTGATTCCCAGACAGGGCGAAAGGTTAGACAAGTTTTCTTACTCCACATGTCTTTGTTTACCTAGCAGTAAGTTAGTCGATTAGCGGATCGCCTTTCTGGGGGTAATAATAAATGATAATTTGGTCACTCAATCCATGACTGTTTGTGGGACACTGCTGTGTGCAATTGGCTGCCGCGTTTCACCCACAAAATAAATAATCAATTCACTTTACAGTATATTCTGGGAAGAACTTTGAGACATCTCGAAGACGTGATAAAGCGCTATATCAAATGCAAGGATTATTATTATTTACTGTACTTATCCAACAAGAATAGGTGAGGTCACATTACGAGTGAGAACTAAACTGAACTTGAAACACAAACTAACTCAGAATAGTAACTATTATTGGAGTGTATACATGATTTCAAGTGGTTGCAAAACCTATGTCTGGAAGCGATGATAGTACCTTGTTTTTCCATGTACCATTCAGTCGGTCAGAAACAGGTCATGTTGATCCTGTGTTAAGAAAAAAGCTCTCATATTCCACCCATTACTCGCAAAGAATTCACTAATTCTGAGCTGAAATAACAGAAAATAAATGTACTGATTAACAGCTGATTTTTGTATGTGTGGTTGGTAAACCATCAAATGTGGTTTTAAAATAGATGTGACGAAATATGGAGATTTTCTGCTTACAAACACACTTCATAACGTATAGCCACAGGGGCTGGAGCTGCCATAGCTGCTCAGTTAAAAGCACATACATTACACACACATTTTTTTTTGAACTCCTAATATGTGCCTCTCTCTCCCCCCAACACTCCCCACTCCAACGACTGCAACGTGTTGGGTTTTATTCATTACAAGAGGAGGCAAAGTGCAACATCAATCAGACACCTCTGTACACTGTCTGTGTTGCACGAAGGAGAGGACAATGGGGGTAAATGCACTTGTTTCCTAAAGAGACTTGAGCTGCAACTGACTTGTTTCCTCCCCTGCACGATGGTGCCCCCAGGTGGAGTCTTTTGTTCTGTACCACTGAGAGCACAAGGGGTTCAGTTTCCTTATTCATGCACGAAAAAAAAGAGGAAGGAGGCTTCCTAGAGGCTGCAAATATACTCCCTAAACGCCCCCACCACCCCCCCACCACCAGGCTCCTCCCTGCTCTCCCAACACGTAAACCAGGGCAGGATCACTCACAGGAGCCTCAAAAAGGGGGGTAACTCGACTCCTTTTGCTGGAAAGAAGACTCGCGAGAGAGATAGTGAGAGAGAGAGAGAGAGAAAGGAAGAAAAGAAAGAAAGAGGGTGGCTTTGCTCTTGGAAAGCAGAAGGATTTGGTTAAAACACACACACACACAAAGCAGGGAGCTTCTGATCAGGTGGTGTTTATACAGGATCTATTTGTATTATTTATAATGTCTTTATACCTCCAAACCCTGTGTCTGTGTGTGTGTCTGTGTGTGTGTGTGTGTGTGGAAGGGGGTGGTGGGGTGTCTGTGTGTCTGTGAGCAATTGAATTGAGTGTCTGATTCTGTCCTGTATTTGCTGAGAAAATGGCTTAGAGTCACATGTGTTGGTGTTGCTGAGCTGTTGCATAATAGCTAATGCTGTAGCACTGTCATTATTATCATCATTATTATTATTATTATTATTTTCCGCCACTGTTAAGCTCTCTGAGACGCTACCGTGCATGGAGGGCGCTGTTCAAGTGCAAGTTGTTGTCGTCGTTATAATAGTTGTTTATTTCCCGCTCGGTTCTCACCCCCACCCTGACTTGCTCTTCCGCAATGGTTGTGATGTTGATAACTCTTTTAAGTGAACGCTGCAGACAACATGTGGTTGCAGAGCAGGACACATGCTGCAAGGCTCAAAGGCACCCGTGTCTCCTTGTTTGATCACAATGATACGTTCATGATTCTAACGCCAGAAAGTACAGCATTATTATTTAGAGCTTCCTTTCTGATTGTGCTTGCAAGTCACCTACCCCCTCCCTCTCCCCTGGCTTGGGGTCAGACCCCGCCACTGTCAAGCGCTCCGTGACGCTACCCCGAGTGAAGAACGCTATATAAATGCAAGTTGTTCTTCTTAGTAATTGTACATAAAGCGTCACGTTCACACTTGTAACCACATCCCATCAATATATTATTATATTGCAAATAAAAATATAACTTTGAAACGTCTCAACGACGTGATAAGGCGTTATATCAAATGCAAGGATTATTATTATTATATCCCCACATTCAGATATCAGCCTTAATGCTGTACAGTAAATTACAGACCACCGTGCGGTAGGTAGTAGATTGAGGAATATTGACAACACTCTCAGGCATTAAATGCTGAGTTATGCTTGGTTTGTATATTGTTAAGCATGGTGACGGGTTTCCGCATGTGTCAGACACCCGGCTGACCCCCCACTCCCCTCCACCACCACCCAAAAACATATACGTTCTGGAGTCCCCAAGTCTTACTGGGTGGAATTAACAATAATCTATCATGAGATAAAGACAATATATGAGACAGTGTATATTTTTTATTTACAGCCAGTAGATGTTACAACAATAGCATTTCCTCTACTTGTGGTCTATTGGAGTTCAGTATCTCAGTGCATTGTTAGGGCCCTGGTGGGTATACACTAGTCCTCATTTAAATTCTGCCATGTACTGTTATCTATCATCCAAGATGGAAGGGTGGGGGGATAGATAGAGGGAAGTCTGCAGGATACTTTTGCAGTTGGTGAGGGGAAAAACTTGGAGACTCAGGCCCACAGCATGGCTCAATGTTGTGTAACTTAAAATGAAAGAGGTGAAAATGTACCATCAACCTCTAAAAGAGACCTTGGATGATCCTTCTGTTGAAAGTCAGCCCTGAAATGTTAACCCATCCTTTTCTCTTTCAGATGCTGATCGCCCTGTCCTTTCCCAGCATTTTTGGTTTGTGTTTTGTGTAAGTAGAGTTAATCCTATGTTTAATTCCTCAAGTCTACTTATATGGAGTCCTGTAGCTCAGTTGGTTAGAGCACTCAACTCACAAGCAAGAGACCTGGGTTTGGATTCCCAGCAGGGGAAGGTTGAAGACATGATAAAGCGCTATATCAAATGCAAGGATTATTATTATTATTAACATTCAGCAATGTCACGATACACGTTATTTACAAATTGTAATTGGTAAACATCTAATATTATAATAATAACATTCCTTGCATTTGATACAGCGCCTTATCACGTCGTTGAGATGTCTCAATGCGCTTCAAAGAATATATAGTAAAGTGGATAGACTATATTTTGTGGGCTAAACGTGGCAGCCAATTGCGCACAGCGTTGAGACGTTTGAAGATATATGATCAATATAAAGGACATATGATCAATATAAAAGTGCAATTTTATTTTCTTTCTCCTTGATTTATTTTTCCTTTTTTTTGTTTTTAAGAATCTTGTAAAGATCAAACCCACCTGCCTTCCAGCAACATGGATTTTGAATTGGTAGAGGAAGGCCCAACTTGCAGTGAAACACATGAGAGCACCAACAAAAAGGAACGCATAAATAGAATTGGTAAAACATTTAAGTGTTTCGTCCTTATATAGCTGACGTTTTTTTCTTGTTTTTTTTCTTCTAGTCAATAATTCTTTTATTTTAATAGCATCTACTTGGAAATTCTTGCATTCAGCTCAGTTTTTTCTGTACTTGGCTCATTCGTTGTCCACGTGGGTAAGTTGCACCATTTTGTCATTCTTCAACCAATAACATGTAAATGCCTCGGGAGCTGCCCTAATATATTCTGTACAATTAAAACTTCTCCCTCAATTGCAAAGTTAGTTTCTAAAATTGGTTTCTGTTTGGAATTCAATATGCTTGTTGTACTGATAATTATTTTCCCACTTGTTTACACAAACTGACCTAACAAATATATTGCTCTTTCAACTATACATAAACATGATGTAAAACATGTTAGATATATCACAATATACCTTGCCTTGTATGTTGATAATTGTTACAAAAGTAACAAAAGTAACAATTCTGATTCTGACTAGTGATAATAAATAATAACAGATCAAAATAGCACCATACAAAAGCAAATGCAACAGTATGTTAATAGATGCAGTAAATATTCAACAATAAAATGGTTAGTAAAACCTAATTCAATACTGAACACACAGTACTTCCTTGATCCAGAGCAGAATTCAAAGAAATCTGGGAACAGATTATTCTGTCCTCTTGACCACAGCCTATACAGTATATGCATAGAAATCATAACCATTACAACTAAAACCAACATTATGTATGCTGGAATGTCCAGTACTTTAAATGTACTTGAATAGGTGTTATCCTGTCTCAGTTGGTAGTACTCTCGCCTAAGAGTCAGAAAGTTGTGGGTTCAGGCTCTAAATTTGATTAAAATAACGCTAAGCATGTTTTTTTCTTGACTTTAACCAAGCTGCAATGAATAATTTTGTGTTTTAAGGGGGATCGCATGTGGCATTTTGCCGTCTCACTTTTCCTAGTGGAACTCTATGGAAATAATTTACTGCTTACAGCTGTGTTTGGGTTAGCCATTTCTTCAACTCTGATTTTATTTGGAGCTTTGGTTGGAAACTGGGTGGACAAGAATCCTAGAATGAAAGGTATTCAACACACCAAACATTTGTTTCATTACGAAATGAAATCTTACAACTTTCTGTTGAACATTTAGAATTATTGTGCCATACTTGGATGTTAAAATGTTCACAAATTTTAATATTGTGTATTTGGATTTTACAGTTGTACGGATAGCCCTGGTTATCCAGAATCTGTCAGTGATCTTATGTGCTGGTGGGCTTATGCTATTCTTTAGCTATAGGACCCAGATCATTGTCCTGTGGAGTGGTTGGATGCAGGTAACTTAAAACGCAGTGAAAAACATGTTTTTTTTTGCCAATTATGACTTCTCTTGCCAATAGTCACTGGCATCTTGCTTTTTTAACTATTTGTAGGTTTGGATGTTAAAATTTTGTCAAACAATCTATACTTTGTACTTTTCAACTTCTGAGACACTTATACAGTTCTTTCTTGGAGTCATTCAACCCGAATTATCTACAGAGAGTTTGCTGAACATGCCCACTAATGTTTGTGTGTGTGTGTGAGGGCAAATCTTATGCAATCATAAATTCATATGACTTCTAAAATTATGAATTGCCATGTTCTAGGTTTTCCTATCAACATCTGTTTGTTTGTATTCCTTAAAGAAAGAACACAACAATGTCTCCCTGTAATTGTTGAAGCAAATATTGTAGACTTCATTTGTGTTGGATGCAATTCTTAACAGATCCACCAGGAGGCTACAGAAATTGACTTAAGTCCCCCATTTATAAAAAATGCAATTTATCTCACAATTACTTTAATGTAAAATTAGAAAACGATTACGTAAAGGATTCATTGTTTTGTAGAATGTATAATTTTTATGTCTAAAATAGCTCCCATTTTTTTTCGGCTGACTTATGCAAGCTTGCTATATTGGACGGGGAGAAAAGATTCGTAGCTATGAATTAGTGATGGTTTAATGTTATAATTTATAACTTCCGTTTCACGTTTCTCTCTATTTCTTGACTAGATGTAACAATTATAATTTCCAACAGTAAATTCAGTCGTACGTTTTCACTAAACCAAGGTACAAAATGTTTATTTAGAAAAAAGAATAGAATTGTACAATAAATTTCAAATATCATAACATTTGCTGTATAATATTGAGCATCCTAATTTAAAAATGTGATAGATATGCAAATCTTTTGAATACATCTGTATAAATGAATTTCTTTTAAAACTTGATTTTACATAAACCTGTACTGTCAAATTATTGAGTGATGATATGGATGAGTGAAATGAATAACATTTCAAAAAACATAGGTTGTGAATTTTATTGATTTTTTAAAAATATAATTTTCATCAATTTATTTCTATTTTCAACAGGTTTTTTGTTATTTTTTCATCATTACTATCGGTGTGATTGCAGAACTTGCCAGTACAGCGATGTCAATCTCAATCCAGCGAGACTGGATTATAGTAGTAGCTGAAGATACTGACAAGCTATCAAGTAACTACACTCTATATTTTTGCACTGCAATTGCAATTATTTTATAGCTACCGTTAGTAAAGTGTTGACTCATCAATCTGTTTTGGTGACATTTACCACCATTCTGGAACAGTTTGCAGATCTGCTTTCTATGAAAATTGCCAAACTTCAATTAGCCCTTGTATAATTTGGTGTCTGTAATTTCTATCGTTTCCAATAATTGGTTTTTATTTTTAGGCCCAGATCTCATTCCCAAATACCCTTTATGTTTTGTGTTATGTCTTTGGGAAAGAGTTGAACAAGGTGCAGAGATCAGAACTGTGACTCTCCTTTTGCAATATGGATGGAGGGGACTTAAAGCCAACAGTTGCTCCTGGGTGTAATTGAAACTTTTTAACCTGATGTATAGCATTGCTTACCTTTTTGAACAAGCTGCAAAGCGTCAGTCTTCATCATCGAGAAGTCCTGTAGCTCAGTGGTTAGAGCACTCGCTTTGCAAGTGAGAGACCTTAGTTCAATTCCAGGCAGAGGGCGAAACCTCGGGCAAGTTTCCTTACTCCACACAGAGCCTAATAATGATCCCTCCAAAAAACAAAACGATAATAAATTGGTCATTTTCAATCCATGACTGTTTTTGGGACACTGCTGTGCGCAATTGGCTGCCGCGTTCGCCCACAAATATACAGTCAATTCACTTTACAGTATACTCTGTGAAGCGCTTTGGGACGTCTAGAAGACATGAAAAGCACTATATCAAATGCAAGGATTATTATTATTATTATCATCATTGTCAAGCGCTCCAGGACGCTACCCCACGTGAAGGGTGCTATATAAATGCAAGTTGTTGCTGTTATGAATTTCCAAAGGTTATTTGTTTAGAATGTTTTCAATTTTTATTTGTCTGTGTTTGATTTTACAGGTATGAACGCTAATCTAAGACAAATTGATCTTCTCAGCAAGCTTCTCTCACCAATGGCTGTGGGTCAAATCATGACTTTCAGCTCCTCGGAGATTGGCTGTGCCTTTATAGCTGGGTGGAATTTGTTCTCCATGTGCTTTGAATATTTATTGCTTCAGAAGGTGTATAAAATTACTCCAGCATTAGCCATAAAGAATGTTCAACAGCTTACTAATCAAGAGGAGCAGCATGAAGCTTCAGGTATAGTACAAATGGCTAAAGCTGATAATTGCGATATTTTACTGGATCATCTAAACTGTTATAGAATCCTAAAATAAATAAATAAACAAACCATATACATAGAAACCAGCTCAACACTTGTGTTGAAACTATTTGTATTTTACATAACAGATCATGATTTTAATCTATCAATACATTTTATATGTTCTTCAGCACTGATTTTGGGATTGACACAATTTGTATTGCGATTGAATTATGCTTTTGTATAAGTTTGTTTATCTGCATACATTTCTACCTTTATATTTTCTATATTTAAATTTTCGAATCTTTTAACTACAGTTGAAACTCAAAATGCATAATTATCGTATAAGAAAAATTTCTTGCAGTGAATGTTACCATTACCATTCTATTATGTCCAACTAAACTTTTAATTATTTATTAATAATAATAACGATCCTTACATTTGATATAGCACCTTATCGTCTCAAAGCGCTTCACTGTAAAGTGAATTGACTATATTTTGTGGGCAAAACGTGGCAGTTAATTGCGCACAGCAGTGTGCCAGAAACAGTCATTAATTAAGTGACCAAATTATTATTTTTTTGAAGGGATTATTACCCTCGGAGAGCGATCTGACAATCGACTAACAACCAATCTGACAATTGAATAACAGCCAGTTAGTTGGTTCCTGCCTACTTACTTATTGCTAGGTAAACAGTAAACTAAAAGTCAAACAAACAAACAAACCAAAAGCATCAGAAATCATGAACCCTTAGATTAATAATTTGTTGCTGCTCCATGAGAATACTTAATTTTAATCACTTGGTGTGGGATTCATTTACATGTTTTCCAATTGTTTTAAACTTGTCTTTATTTTACTTATTATTCTCTTTCTCAAAAGACAATATGATTTTGCTTTTCTCTTTTGCAGAAGAAAATCAAACCTCCTTTAAGGAATCTGAGATGGTGGATACTCCAGTTCCTGAGGGAGATGGCGTTAGTAGCAATTCTAGGAATCAAAATCCTGATAAAACTGGTGGACTTAGGAGCATTCTGGTTCCTCTGAAGACATTGCAAAGCGGCTGGATTGCCTATTACAAGCAGCCAATGTTCCTAGCTGCGTTGGGCCTCTCGTTTCTTTACATGACTGTTCTGGGATTTGATGGAATTACGATAGGATATGCCTATGCGCAAGGAGTATCCAGTTCTGTCCTCAGTATCATGGTGGCGTTGGCTGCTGTATTGGGATTAGTAGGCACTTTGTTTTTTACAATATTGAGAAAATATTGTGGTCTCGTTCATACTGGACTTTTTTCAAGTATTGCACAAATGGCTTGCCTCACCCTTTGCATAGCATCAGTCTTCGCTCCTGGAAGCCCATTTGATTTAAGTGTTCCTCTTCACTCACATGCATCAAATCAAGTGGAAGCCAATGCAATTAATGTATATCCTGCTTTTACTTCTAATGGATCCGTTACAAAGCCTTCACTACAATCCTCTAATTTGACTTCACATCTACCAATGCACCTGACAAACTCCACAAAAGAATTTGATTACACTTCTATAGCTCTGTATTTTGCTGGGGCAGCTACAGCAAGAATTGGTCAGTGAAAGTATTAATTATTTCATGAACTACTGCATATATGGATCTTATAATATGATAGGCATGGTGTAATGTGAAGTATATATTAAGACATGTAACGTGATCATCATGAATCACGTGATTAGCACTTTTTTTGTAATAGACCTGCAGTAAACGTATAAGTAAGATAACAACAACATTTAATAGACAAGGTTGAAGAATTATGAGCATTTAGCAACTGTGTGTTGGTCAAAAAGTAAATTAAGAATAATTTAATATATAATAAATATAGAATAGAAAAATTAATGCTGGAGCATAATACATTGAAGCAAATAGGTTGAAGACAAAACATTCATAACTAAATACAGAAACTTTTTTTTAATATGTAGTTCAAACTTAATCCTTTAAAGATAAACGGAATGTTTTGCAGATGAGGCTTTGAGACTTTGAAGTTTCAAAAAAGCCAACAGAACGAATCCAAGGATTTATTTTAAAACTTAATTTTTGTTCCATCAAAGTTAGCACACTTTAGAAACTATAAAAGAGAAACTTGATGAAAAAAAGTCACGAGTAGAATTTTTTTTTCATTTCCTCTCTATGTGGTCAAAAATAGTCTCTTATGATTTTGCAAATAACTGTATTTTAATCTTATAGGAATTATAGGAATTGTTTGCAAATCGTTAATCTAAAAATGTTTGCTTTTCTAGGTTTATGGAGTTTCGACCTCACTGTAACACAGCTTATTCAAGAAATGGTTCATGAGTCAAAGAGAGGGATTGTAAATGGTGTTCAGGGTTCCATGAATGCCATTATGGACCTTCTTCGCTTTGTCCTGGTCATCATAGCTCCAGCACCAGAACACTTTGGTTTTCTTATTATCCTGTCTGTGATATTTGTGTCTTTGGGTGGGTTTCTTTACTTTTGTTTTGCAAGAAAAACTCTGGGGAAGCATCTGCACAAGTGTGTTTGTATGAAAGAAAAAGGCAACTGTAGCAATCAAGTCACGAATGTGGTGGTAGAATCCTTCCTCTGATTATTTCGCAGTAAAATTTTGTCAGCATAAAATGAGTTTACATTTCATTCAGGTAATTATAGAAACTGTACAATAATTCCAAGTATTGAATGTACAGTTTAAATTAATGTGAATATGACTCAACTTTGTACAGCACAGCAGTGTCTCCTGGACTTTTAAGATTCTAATACAAGGACAGAGATGATTGAACAGTTAACGGTGGGGAGAGTGTGCAGTATAACTTGATGTTATGCTCTCACAATTGTACCAGTGTAACACTCCATTGCAGAATATAACTAGATTGCCAGAGTAATAATAATAATAATAATCCTTGCATTTGATATAGCGCTTTTCACGTCGGGAGGACGTCCCAAAGCGCTTCACAGAACACACTGTAAAGTGAATTAGAGATAGTTTAAGGAATAAATATCAAATTCAAAAAAGAATGTTCAAATGAATCAGTATAGAATATGCCAACATTCTGGATGTTGAATTACTAAGAAAATAAAGTAAATCTAGACATGGGTGGAATTTCCCTTGGCTTATTAAGATGCCAAAATGGTATCTACTAATTTATAACGAGCTGTAATACCCTCTGCTTCAGTATGTGACTACATGTTGACATCTTGAATATTTATTAACAAGCCAAGGGGTAGAAATTCCACCTGTGTCTGGATTTACTCTATTTTTAGTCATTCAGTTTCCAGATTGTTGGCAAATTGTTAAATACATTCTATTTTTTTCTTTAAGTTCTTTTAAGAACTGCTACCCAAACCCCTTTAAATTTAGCAGGAATTTGCCTAATTCTGCACACTCCAAAATACTAAACGGAGTAGATTAAATATAAACCCTGGTGGAATTTCTATATCCAAGTGTTTAAATGGTTGAGTTGTGAAACTAGTCTGAATCTGCAGAAATTTGTGTAGGCAGGCTTCAACTGGATTGGGGTCTATGATGCATCATAGTACTCTTAATTATTCAATTAATAATTAATGAAAAGGGTTTAGTAATTATGACATGAATAATGTACATAGTTTTCATATAGTTTACACATGGTGTATGACAGACCATTATCCTTATTTTAGGATAAAAACTAAATCAGAGCAACTAATTCAATACAAATTTAACTTGCAGTAGATCTGTAAGTTATGATCTGTATGTTGAACTTTATTTCTGAAACGGATGAAGTTTCACAATTCTGCAGCCACTAATGCAGGGAATGATGCCATTGTAAACTTTTTTTGACTTATGGTGCTTTTAATCATTCTTTTGTTAGTTTTTTTGCTGTCCTGTCAAATGTTGTTGGATATCTGTTTTAATAAATAGAATTAGTTTAAGAATTTTCTGCCACTAAAACACAATGACTGTTATAGAATGTATCAAAATGTCTTATTGAAATAATCCGTTTTGGTTTGATTTTCCATACAATGATAACAATTGATTCCACACAGGCAGATATAGAGAGCAATCTTAAATGGTATTGTGCTAGCCTCTGTATTTTAATTTGTTTGGATACTTGCTCAGGTATACAGAACAACTAAGGTAATTCTGTGAAGTCCTATTCATTGTGGTAACATACAAGCTTTCAGTCACTACGCCTCTAACCTCTGGAACTCCCTACCTCCACCCCTCTACCTTGCTCCTCTCTATTCATAAATCCCATCATTAAAACCTACCTCTTCGATCACACCTATTGTTATCTCCCCCTTCTCCTTTGCTCACCATCCAACCTTGGTACTGTGAAGAGCTCCAAGGAAATATCCTATATGAAGTGTACGATATAAGTGTAAGTTGTGGTTAAGAACATTTTAATAAAAAAGCATTTTGCCCCTTGTGTCCATTTTTCTCTATAGTTCAGCCAATGTCTTTAATCGATCAATAATCAACTGGTTCAGTCTTTGAACAATTATGATCAAGGTGCAGAAATGTTTTACCTACTTGGTGTGATTTGGTGCGAGTACAGTATGGATTCACATTCATAATTTAATTTTCAACCATAACTGGACAATAGAATGTGGGAAATGTTCATCTTGAACATCAGAACAATATCAACAGCCTTTTGCATATTGTGCATTTTACACCAATTAATGTGTTTAATGGGGTATTTGTGAGTTGGTTCATTACATGTGCAATATTTCCTCTAGGTTTTCATTGCTAATCCTTGGCATTAATTAAACAAAGTTTATCTGGTCTTAATTCACATAGGCTCCACAAAAGCTGGCAAGTAAACATTCATAATTAATTGCTGAATAGGACATGTGCATGTGGTGTTACTGATAGCAACAAAAAAGGCTTGTTTTTCAAATTAAATCTACCGTCAATCAATTTATAGAATTGTATTGCGATGAATTGGGAAAATATTTGCAATACTTAACTTTGACATATAAAATTTTATTTGTTATACGAATTTGAAAGGAACGACACGTTCTGCTTTCATACCTGCTGCACAAACCTCAATTGTCCTCGAGGGCTGCTGTCCAGGTCACCACAACAGCATCCCCTGCTGCGTGGCCGCTTCCACCAGCAGTCCCTGTTCGCGGCTCCCATTTTTGGGGGGACAGGGAGTGTCTGGCACGTGTGGAAACCCATCACCGTGTGGAAATCCCAGAGACAGATTGTCGGAACGGAATGCACACTCCCTGGAGGGAGCATCCGGTTTACCTAATTCCATATTAGGCGCAGGTTGGCAAGAGCCCAGGCTTGGGGTGCCCCAGATTAAGCGATGGGGGTCATTGCTGGAGTCTAAACCAGCTAAAACCGCACGGCTTGCCATTGATGTCGCTGTCTGGCAAGCTTCCCTTCCCGCTGGTCGGCCAGCTGGGACCACCCCCACCCGTTAGGGCTTCGGCTTGCAGGGTTGACAGGAGCTGAGTGGGATGGCTCCCTGCCCCTCTGACTGGCCTGCCCTGCCAGGTCCTGCGGATGAGCCGGGCCGAGCTGAGCTGGGCTGCGATCAGCAGTGAGCGAGCGAGCGAGTGAGTGCCCTGGAATATCGCAGACCCGTCCGGCTCAGGAACCGGACGAGAGACGGCCACCACCACAGACATTCCGTGGCCGAGAATGTCGCCTTGGACCCCACTTGCCTTGCCCCCGAAGGAGGATGCGCGGGGTTTAACAGGAGCTTGGGTGGGATGATTCCCTGTCCTGGGGGACCTCCTTCTATCTTCTCTCTCTGTGACAGTGTCTGACTGACTGCAGAGATTGCTGCTGCTGCTGCTGCTGTTGCCCAGCTCTTGCTCTTGAGGCTCTGCTCTGGACTTTTTCTCTCGACTTGCTTCTCCATCCTGACGTCAGGGATGTGCTTTGCTCCCATCACTGAGAGCCTGAGCTTGTGGTGTTGGAGTAGATGATATTAGCAGCAGCAGCAGCAGCAGCAGCCACTGGCTCTGACAAGCTAACCATTGCACCGTTTGTTCCAGAGAGAGAGAGAGCATTTATTTATTTAACACATATATATATATATGCACATTTTTTTTTTGCCAGCTTCTCTGACTCTTCATGATCTCCACAACCATGGTTGCATCCCACACGTCCACCCATTCTTCTGTCACCACGGAATGGATGGTTTGTCTCGATAAAAGGTGAGTGAGAGCAAAGCTGGTGTTGGTTCATTGTCACAAATGCTCTTGATACCAGAAAGCAAATGAGATGGAAGTAAAGGGGAAAATGAATTGTGTGTGTGTTTGTGTGTGTTTGGGCTAATATCTCTCCATTTCAGGTTTCCTCCCCCACCTCTCTCTCTCTCTCTCTCTCTCTCTGTCTTGTACACATTGCAATAAAGCAAAGGGAATATCACAATGAGGTTGAATGTGCTTTTTTTTTTGTTCATTAATCAGCCAAAAATCAGGGAAGCTTGGACACTATCACTATTCCCACACTGAATCATGGTTGTAAACCTTTTCTAGATAAAACACCTCTCTCTCTCTCTCTGTCTCTCTCTCTCTATATATGTGTGTGTGTGTGTGTACACCTGTGTATAAAATGTCAAATTCTCATTTACTTATTAAATTGAACTCGATTGATTAATTGATTGAAACAAAATCACAGGTACAGGTGTAGTAAAGAGGCATAGTTTTGTGAAGGTGTATTTATACCAATGAACTAGTTAAACCTCGTGTTAATATCTATACTCCTTTTTTTATGTTGATAACAAAAGCCAAGCAGTTCAACAGCATCTCCTTCAAAGAAGATTTATATCAAATGCATTTGATTCTTATTCTTATTGTTTCTTGCTGATACGTATCGCAGATTTTTCTTCGATTGTTGGCATTTTTGAATCACCACATTTGCTAGTGACACTAAGGTATATGAATGAGTTCAGTGTCTTATTTCCATCAGTTGGTTTGGAGGCTAGGAGCATTGGGTGAAAAAGCTACATCTAATAAAACTGCTGGCTGACATTTTTGTACATTAAACTAATGGTATAATTCTGCATTAATGTTCCGTAAATGAATAATGTTAGACTATTTAATATTGAATATTTTAGCTGAATCTGGGGGAATGTGAGATCTGTTCTTAAAACTAAGTGTTTCAGATGTTCTCACAAATTGAAAGTTGCAGTAACAATAACAAAGGTACATAGATGCTTGAGGCCTGTATAGAAGATAGAATAGCTATGATTATGTTTAATAAATTGGTACCTGGTCAAAATATAATTGTTTTCAAAATTAATAAACAATGCGGCATTCAACATGTAAATGTGTAGAAAAATATCCTCATAATCAATTATCAACAGTTTTTCAATAAACCTACAGCAAACATAATAATAATAATAATAATAGCTGTGAAGCACTCCAGGGCTCCTATTTACTGCTTGGTAAACAGGCGTGTGGAGTAAGGAAACTTGTCTTGCTTTGGAATCAAATCGAGGTCCTCCCACTTGTCTGGCGATTACTCTAACCAATACGCTACAGGACTCTTAATTGATTCTTTTCTTGTGTGAACATCATCATACTTCACCAAGCTACCAACAGTCAATGTCAACATCAACAGCCATAACATCGAACGCGAATCCAAAACTGAACACAAATTACACTTAAATTGACCAGGATACTTTAAGCAAAAAGAAAAGTAAGTACAAAACAGTAGCCTAACCTATGGGTAGCCTTTGGGGCAGAAGATTGTGGGTTCAAGCCCCACATTATGACTAGGGGTTGAAGTCTAGGCTATCATTCCAGTGCAGTACTGAGAGAATGCAATATCTTTAGAGGTGCCGTCCATTGGATGAGATGATAAAACTGCGGTCCAGTTTGCTTGTCCTTCGGATGGACATTAAAAATCCCAAGACGATATTTGAAAAAGAAGGGAATTTCTCCCAGTGTTCTGCCCAACATCAAATTCTCTTTGAGTGCAGCTTAGCCCTATTCCCCTCCCCTAGGAGGATTCGCGCCTGTGGTCTTTTGAGACGAACGGATCACCCACATTCAGATTTCAAAATGAGAGCAAAGTTAGCGATTTACGAAGAATTACAGAAACCAACGCCAAATTGTTGACTTAAATGTATTGTCAGCCTGACTGAGTTGGTAGCACTTTCGATGAATATGAATATGAATATGATACATATGCTGCTACAGCGTTAAGAGATTTCATCCTGGCCGCTGCTTTTCTGAGGATAATAATCCTTCAAAAAATAATAATAATAACTTGGTCATTCAATCCACGACACTGTGGGCCACTGATGTGCGCAATTGGCTGCCGACAAATATACAATCAATTCACTTTACAGTATATTCTGTGAAGCGCTTTGAGACGTGTCGAAGATGTGAAAAGCGCTATATCAAATGCGAGGATTATTATTATGATATTATTTGAAAAAGAGATGCGCTGTATACATTTTTTCAAACTGCACATGAAGCATATCGCATTAGCTACATAGCCACTCCTGGAGGCATATGTGTTGTGATGAGATGTGTGACAGAAGCATATTGGAAGAACATTCAAGGTCTCTGTATTGGCTTTCCAAAACAATAAAAGCCGTGAGAGACACAAATCTGATAATACAACCAATTGTTATCGCAGGTGGAAACATAACAGAGAAAGCTCAGAACGGTTCTGTTAAAAAATTGAGCAATTTCGCACCATTAGACTTTTTTTCTGTGGATGATTTGTAAAGTGGATTGCTGGATAAGAAGATATGACTTGATGTCTGGCAGAACCTGTACAGGGAAGAAACTGTGATCTTTGCGAGAGCACAGACAAAAATGGCAGTGTTATTAGATTCTAAATATCAAGTTGCAGTTACAAGAGACAAAGGACAGTGACTCAACATAATTGATTCTGGGTGTTGTTTTCCTCTGCACAAGTTTGTTTTTTGCAGTTGCAGACTCATTAGCTGGATTACCTTAACATCTTGTCTGCAACATATATCTAATAACAACTGTCAGCTTGCGTTCTGTTTCACAGTACTAATCAAATACAATTTCTGCAAATTAATAAATCTCTTATGGCAGTCCTGTTTTAAGGCTGGCCCTTGAGCTACTTGTACTATTAAATCTATTTACTATTAAACGGAGGCATATGTTTCGGTCTCTGATCTGCGCTGAGTGAGCTGATCTAGGCTGGGTAGCGGCAGGGGGAAAAAGAATTAGTTTTGGTGTTTAAGAGAGATGTAAAAAAAATAATCACACTTCTCACACTAGACCACTAGCCGGTACTGCACAGATGTGCACATTTGGGTTATAGATAAGGACAAGATCAGGCTCTATCGGTGAAGTAGCCTGAACATTCTTCTCGTGCATGAAAAACAGCATTTGGACCCAATCCTAAAGGGCTACTATTGTGCTGTAGCCCGGTATAAATTGCTGTTTTCAGAGAAATAAAAGTGCAGATATATCAAGAGTGACTTATTAGCCAAATGGCCTTTTTCTGTGCTGTAAATTTCTATGGTGCATTGCTTAAGGACAGGATGGACCTGTTCATTAAAGCAGATCTCGCTCCCAATCCATGTTTGTTCTCACTGATTAATGGAGGTTGCGCTCTTAGACTACAGTAGACGGGATTAGAGATCTGCATGTGAATCAATTTTTCACATGAAAAGAAATGTTTAGGAGCACAGGGGTTGTTAGAGGAGACCAAAAGACAGATATTGTATCTGCTGCTGCTGTTGATGTAGGGTTATTGTCTGAGAGGCGGAGGAGTTGTGGTGGCAAGGGTGATTAACATTTCATATGGAAATGTTGACCTATTTTTCACTTGATTGAACTGTAGCCGGTTCCCAGGATTTTAGTATTAATTTTAGATTTTTGGCATTCGCAGTTTGTTTTTATTTAGATTATACTTTAAAAATTAATGTAATGCCAAATCACTTAGTCTCTTTATAATCAGGGATATAAAGGGATATAAAGCAGAGGTGACCTGGGAGTTATATAGTCATCTCATAGCGCACACTATGTGTTACAAATACATCCATTAGGCAAAAGCAGATACTCGATTTACTCCACTCGAGCTTCAACTGGCCTGTAAATTCTTATTCGATGACTCGCTGAGGTTAGCTGTTAGAAATGTCATTTGTCACAAACTAGCATTAAAAGGGAAATTGCAAATGGGGTCATGGGAATGACTTATGTGCTTAGTGAAAATATCTTACCAATAATAATAATCCTTGCTTTTGATATAGCACCTTATCACATCTTCGAGACATTTCAAAGCGCTTCACACCAAACGCTTGGGTGGGGGGACGGAAGAGAGAAAGGACAAAAGAAAGAAAGAAAGAGTGGAGGCTTGGTTCAATCTTCTGAAATATGATGTTCAGGTCGAATTTGTATTGTTTTTTCCGTCGTGAAAGCTTTCGATACATTCATAAGCTGTATTAGTCCATATCGTTTTCACTCAGGAAGAAAATCAATGAATATTTCAGCGTATGGTTACCCATTACTGATGGGCGAGAGCTATAACATTCTGTATATACGGCTAATTTGCCTGTGCCTACAGCACAAATAAATTATGGATTGAAATGAAAACCAGCAATGGATCATTGGTGTAACATTTTCCTTTCTTGTGTAGGTGAAAAAGGCCAATATATCAGAATGAGGGGCTATATAAGATGGCAGAGGTGTAAAAGCACAATTGACGTCTGGCAATGACACAGTTTACAGAGAAATCTGCATTATCTTCCAAGCACACAGTTGTCCTTTATTTATTCAGTTTGGACTAATGGAACTAGGACTAATTTTTCTGTCCTCAACGGAAAGGTATTGAAGCCAATTGTAGCATTTGAACCTGAGATCAGTTGAGATGTATTGACCAACTGGTGTTTTTACACACCAGGAAATGGGCCATTGCGGAACTGTTTGCTAGTAGGTTAAAATACTTAACAGTATTTTCTTCTCAGTCTCTTAAAAACATTTTTCTTCTCTGTTAATATTGATTTTCATTCAGTAGTCTGGTAGTCGAGTTGTTTTCTCCACCATATTGTTGTGTGTTAAAATCTCAGCGAGGTCTGTCATTCACATCCATTCGCCACAGTTCAAGTGTTTTCTTTTCAATTTGTAATCGAGCTGGATTGTTGAGCACTTCGATGAAGCAGATTTATCCGACAAAGAAGAAAATGTGATGTTGTCATCTTAATCCACGTCAAAGAAGTAGCCTTCCCCTAACTATCCACTGATAATAATGTGCAGTGGAATCTGATTGATCGTAGAGGAGGCTACCGAGACCCATGACCAGATGTTTTATTATTACAGTGCTCTGAGATGTTATCCTGCGTGAAGTTGTTGTTGTTTGTAGCGTATTGGTTAGAGCACTCGCCTCGCAAGCGAGAGGACCCAGGTTCGATTCCCAGGAGAGGTGAAACGTTAGGCAAGTTTCCTTGTTCCACACTATCTAGCAGTAAGTAGGAACCCGGTTGTTAGTCGATTGTTGGATCGTTTTTCCGGGGGTAACGATCCCTTCAAAAAAATAATAATTTGGTCACTTAATCATGACTGTCAGTGGGACACTGCTGTGTGCAATTGGCTGCCGTGTTTCGCCCACAAAATATACAGTCAATTCATTTTACAGTATATTCTGTGAAATGTTTTGAGACGTCTCATGACCTGATAAGGTGCTACATCAAATGCAGGTATCATTATTATATTATTACCTTCAGGAAATAGTAAATTAATTAGCTGGTGTGGAGCTCTGCTAGTTCATTGCCCCACAGATTGGTACAATATGGATCTATGACTGGAATTCTTCACATTGTGAGTCTTAACCTTAGCTTTCCAGTCATGTCCTCTCATTTGAGTGGGAAAACGTGTGACTGACAGCATGCAGTCAACGCCAAAATTCCATCTCTAATCCATTAAGTACTCATAATATTCAACGTGAAATAAATGTCAGCCGTCAACTGAGGCAGACGTTTGCTTTTTTTTAAAGTATGTAATAGTGTGTTATATTTGACTTGTTGCTTAGTTACTGCTGCCAAGAATTGATAAGACCCGCTGCCTGCGATTTAGAATGTCACATACCAGTCAAACACCGGAAACATTTCTCTTCTGCTTTCTTTTCAGGGGTGAGAATTAACGTTGGATGCTCTTCATGATTTTCTTTCAGGGAGTTGGTGTGTTTTTTTTTAATTTCAGCCCCCGCCCCCCCCCCTCCCCACAAAAAAGATTGAATTGTAAATGGTTAATCGGAGTTTCAATCTCCATTTTGTCACTCTGTTTGCTCACGTATCATTAGTTCCAGAAAGATAAATATTCCCATGGTGCCAGGCCGTGTAAAAAGCTGTGCTACTCTAAGTGACAGGAGTCACATACCGAGTGTTAAATGCCAAACTGCGAACAGCCCTTTTAGTAAAGCATATGTTTGTTCCATGTGATTTTTGGTGTGTTCTCAGCCTGGTGTGCAGAATAATACTGATCTAAAGTTTCATTCGATATCAGTTTTGCTGCTCTTTTTCTCTCTCCGTCTCTCACTCACGCACCACGTTACCAATCTGGAAACAGCGTTCCACGCACGGTCTAACGCCAATAGAATGTTATTGCATCCGCTTGGCTCAGTTGGTAGCCCAGCTCGTCAGTAGGTTGTGGGCTACCGGTGGGAGTGTTGCATTGTCAGAGGTGCCATCCTTCAAATGAGAGGTCAAACTGAGGTGCAGGTGTCCTTCAGACATTAAGGATCTTGGTGCCTTGATCAACACTCCTCCAGATAAATTGGTCATTTGAATGCATTCATTGTAAATTGTCATTTAAAAAGGCTTTGATGCTCTCAAATCTTCAAGGGGCTGATTCCAATGCAAATACGATATTAGTAAACTTTACTACTAAATTTGGATTTTCGTTTATGCAATAGCCACAGTTATGTGGGCATCAGGCACGTGAACATCAGTGTTTGTCAGTAGAATAATTTTGCTCTGAGCAAGATAGACAGTATAGATTAAAGATAAGAGCATTATCACAGCTACTAAAATATTTATCGTCTGTATTGCATTTCCCTTTAGCTTAGTCTCTTCTGTTATAATCCATAGTCACTGGTTGAGTGTTAATGGCATTCAGCTCAATGTACTTTATGGGCTTTAGAGCTTTTAGCTTTCACTGGCAAGTAGTAGCTTCAGATTTTTATGTCCAGTTACATAAGTCAGAAGTACTGGTAGCTCCTATTCTGTACATGGCTGGAGGTCATCCCTGTCTTCGATTAGTAGCTTGCAGTTTTCCTATTGAATGGTTCTGTTTCAACTTCTGTATTGTTATTCGCTGCTCTGTCAGTTGTATTTTAGGAAAACTGGTTGAATAGAAGGGATACACTGTAAAGGGATTTGACTGTGTATTTTGTGGCCGAAATGTGGCAGGCAATTTATGCACAGTAATGTCCCGCAGACAGCCATGGAGTGAGCGACAATCTCAATTTAAATCGGTATTGAATGCAATCAAGAAGCACACACCAATACATAAACAGCTTCCTTAACTCGGAGAAAGCAGAACCACTGCTTCAACAACAACAACAAGATTCCATTTATAGAGCGCCTTTCACGTCGGGAGGACATCCCAAGGCGCTGTACAGTTGGGTCAGGACCCGAGCAGGGGGGAAATGGTCAGGGTGAGGGGAGGGAAGGGAGAGAGCGAGGAGGGGGTAGAGAGTCGAGAGGGGAGCTGAAGGCACGGTCAAAGAGAAAGGTCTTGAGACCGGCCTTGAAGGAGGAAAGGGAGGAAGCGGCGAAGGCACTGGGGGATAGAGTTCCAGAGCCTCGGGGCTGAGAGGCTGAAGGCCCGGCCACCGATGGTAGGGCGGTTGGGGCGGGGGATGTGGAGCAGACCGGAGCCAGAGGAACGGAGGGTACGGGCAGGTAGGTAGGGGGATAGAACATAATCTTTACTGAATTAACTGAAAATATTATATTAACCAAGTTACCAATATAAAGGAGATAGAAGACATAATGTGAAATAGAAGACAGGTTAGACAGGTAATTTGCATGAATCACCTTTATGAGATGGAGAGCAACGTCACATCACTTTTCCTTGGGTTGTTTGACGTACACATTAAGGTAGATAAAACATGTTCCGTGGAAAGAGCAGACTTGTTGGCCTTATGTTGTTCCATCTTCTTAATTGGTGGAAAGTGTTACATCAGCTGTTGAGTGTCTAGCTTGAAGTGTTGGCAAATATAGTGCATGGAGTTTTATGAATGGAAACACATCTCGTCACTGATATTAAATTTGCTCAGACTCTAACATTGATTGCAACATTTAATTCTTAATTGCCAGTCTATATACATTTCAGCGGTTTTTAAAGGAACTTAAAACAGATGGACATGAGATGTTAAGTCAAGCCTCCAAACCTATCCGAACAGTATTGTATGCCAACGTTTCTGCATTACTTGAACTCATCTAGTATTCCTTAAGTTTCTAAAAATCTTTGATAGAGAAATTTATGGAAAACCAAAACCTGAAAATGGGACCTTTGAATATCATCACCTTGAAGTGATTTAGTTTACAATATACTTAAAAATGCAAGGATTATTATTATTACATTATTATTATATTCCACCCATTCCATTGCTTCAGGGAAAGTTCAAAATAATACTCCCTGATTGCTAAATATTATTGATTTGAGAAAACTCAAGACTATGTTCTACTATTCAACCCTGACCAGCAACGTCCCCATCTCAGCAGCACAGATCTATTTGACCACCTCAGTCAGTGTGTACCTGTCCTGATCATCTTTAGTCTTGTTTCTATCCAGCTATTTCTTAGCTCTTCAGTTCACCGATGTTAAGTGTATAATGATTTTCTTTCAGACCAGCAGAGCGTTCCAGTGAAGACATAGATATTATATTTACTCGATTGAAAGAAGTGAAGGCATTTGAGAAATTTCACCCCAGCCTGTTGCAGCAGATCTGCTTCTGTGGATTCTATGAAAATCTCGAGAAAGGTGTGACATGTAAGTCAATCCTGCTAGTATTATCATATATACCAGTCTTTCCAGCGCCTTGGGACGTCCTCCTGACGTGAACGGTGCTATACAAATGTAATCTTGTTGTTGTATATTGGAATTTTGTTTAAAATCAGATTTTTAAGCTGCTTTATACATTAAATCTGCACGAGGACATTTGGATTTTTTGTAAACTGTAATATTTTCTCAAATAAAATATTTGTCAAAGCAGTTCCAAGGCTCACCAAAGGTTCCATCCTGTAATAATAATAATAACCCTGCATTTGATATAACCTCTTATCGCATCATCGAGACCCCTCAAAGCGCTTCACAGAATATAGTGTAAATTGAAATGACCGTATATTTTGTGGGCCACAGTACTGTGGCAAGAGTGGGGTATTTAGAGAAAACTACAAGCACCTTGTCCAAAACATCATATAAATAACGGAATAGAATAACCAGCTTGTCATAATTTTTACTACAAGATTTTGTTTCATTTTGAGGAAGGACGGTTTCTAAAGCATTGTCGGAAAATCACAAAGTGGACACTGTAATACACAGTAATAATATGTAAATAAAGCACCATAATGTTGAGGCCACTCAGCTTGTTCTACAAGAGGCTTAGCATCTATCAAAGGCTACTTCCTCAAAGAGAAGAGAGAAAGATGAATATTAGGTTGTAAGGCAATTACTCTGGTACCTGCATGTTGTAGGTGCGTGGGTATAATTCCCGTGATTACTTGTATTAAACTTGGCAGATTCAGATAGACAGACACCTGCCTTGATATCACATTGTTCTGAAGAAACTCTACTCAGAATAGTTAGATAGAAACTATCTGCAAACCAGGAACTGATTCACCAGTAGCAGTCATGGAGTCTGCCTTCATTTTCATAAGTACAGTGGTGCGATTTTGAACGGTTTCAAATATTAGGGTACAATTTTAAAAAAAATTGCTGAAAAATATAATTTCGACAAAGTTACAGGAGACTGACTGACTATTTCCATGTCAAATACCATGAATCAGCCCGAACTGTCTACTTTGCCAAGTAATATAAACTGCTTATCAATCTTCATGGCTGATTCTGACCACCAAATAGTTACTGTGGCCATCCTTGTCACTGATGTGCATATGTTCAGAATCGAAAACGAGCGAGTAGGGCTGAGAGGTTACATACTATTCCTGCTGCTTGGATCAAGGTCGCTTTGATCCAAATCAATGCAACAATTAGTCAGCGTGCTTCGGAAGGAAAAAAAAATCATTTCCAGTTAGAAATCCGTTCCCAGCAGCATCACAGCTTGAAGTTCAACACAAAGCAATCACTATTGCAACGGATAGATTACAAATAGAGACGTAGAATATACGGCTAATTTCCAGGTTGTTGGGTTGCTGCTGATGCTTGTGCAACGGGTAGCAAGTGACACCAGAAGTCACCGAACGACACCCACGTCAACCATTTGTAGTGTGGGAAGCTGGCTAGAAACAGCATGTACCATCTTTCGAGTTAATGCGGATCCATAGGAAGACCAGCACTGTTACGTGAGGACCTGTTATACATTGGCAGATGTTCTAACGTGGTTCCCCCCGTATAATTGCGTATCAAATGTCGTACACGACTTTTTTTTTCCCATGTGGATTTTTGTTTTGCGAGAGCTAAGCACAGAACTGTTTACAAATACCTGTACTGTGCTTTATGTTGGCTTTGTAGTGTTTCGGCAAGGGGACATTGGGACAAGTTGGTACGCTGTGCTCACAGGAGCTTTGGATGTTAAAGTATCAGAAACAGGCTGCCATCAGGTAAAGAGAGTGACCTTATTATGCACCCTTGAGGATTCTTTTCAAAATCCTAGTTGCCGTAATATCCTTTTTATAAAGAAACACTTTGTCTTTTTTGCACGACTATTCTTCCCATTTTTTTCCATTAAAAACTTCACCACAACATGTGCTCGTAGCTGTTTCTTTTGCTAACGCTTTGATTGAAACTAAACTGTAATACGACTGTGCTATTCTGGCAAGTTTTATCCAACAACTTTCGAGTAATATATAGAGGATAGAATATTTCTCATTACACTAAATGCTCATTGCTGCTTCTTTTGCTAAACTGACTTCCTTTTAAACATGGTCTGTTTTGGCGTCCTGTTTTTTTTCCCCTCTTGATTGTGTATATCTGAAAGGATGCTGTTACACTCTGTACTCTGGGAATTGGAACAGCTTTTGGTGAGTCAATCCTGGACAACACCCCACGCCACGCAACAATTGTCACCAAGGAGTACACCGAACTGCTTCGGATTGAACAGAAAGACTTCAAAGCACTGTGGGAGGTAAATCTAAAGGTTACTCAATCAAAAATCGTTAACATACAGAAGAAGGAAATGGTTTGTACAGTAAACGTGCTCGCTTCCTACCATTAACATTTCATTTTAATCTTGCAAAATGATGTATTCAGCACAACCACTTACAATAATATGTGGACATTTATCAACAATTCACAAAAGAAACTATTGCATTATTAGCTGCACTCAAAAATGCATTAAATTCTCCAAGGCAACAATTTTCAGGCATTCCATCGCTTACTGATAGGAACTTACCTTCAGGAAATAACAGATAAATCCTCGACACTTAAGGCAGATAACGCTTAGGTAACAAATAATTTTCGCAGCTCAAGAAGTACGTGCCAGGTAAGTGTAAATGAAAAACAAAATAAAAAAAACACCGGGTCGCTGAACGAATCGATTTAAAGGAATGGACCAAACTCTTGGTCGAGCACTCATTCATTTTGTTGAATACTCAACACGAATAAAGTAAAAAACAGTTAGATATTGCAACTTTAAACTGTGTTGCACTAATTATCTTTGCCAACATATGGAGTGTTAATACTTCAAGAGTGTGACAGTCTGTGGAATTAATTTGTAAACCGTGTGAAGTTGCAGCAGGATGAACAGAAGGTTTGCCATGAGCCACGTTTAATAAAAGTTGCATGAAACCAGAAACTGAAAAAGGCTAAAAGGCAATGGGATCTGGGAAAATTTGAGACAGTGCTATGAGCTGGAGGCAATACAACAGGAACAAATGAGAGCAGGTTTGAATTTGGGGATTGTGCATGTTTAATTACAGGTATTGTTAATTATGTAATTAATAACTGATGATTCGATAACCTTTTCTTGGTTAATTACATAATTAAGTGAAGTCTACACATGGTTAGCACAACCCGCAAATGAGCCCCTGATATTACCATAATGATTAGCAACCGGCTGAAGTGAAGGCAAGCAGAGGATAATCATTACAGGAGCTATTAAAATAGGGTATCCCAAGGCTCCTCTGGTTCCTTGTATACATTAATGACTTGGATTTGTAGATTAAGTGCAAACTGGTTAATTTTGTAGATGACCCCAAATTAAGGGGGGCTGGGGGGGGGGAACTGTGGAATTAGAGGAGGTATCCAAGATCTCGTAAAGAAAGCTCAAGAGGGTGTGCTCCTGGGCTAACCAGTGGCAAATAAACTTCAATACAGATAAACGACAGGTTAGGAGTAAAAATAAAAGGCAGTAATATAATACGTCCTCACTTGATACTCATGTGTCTGCACTTTCCAGCACCGGTTACTGGATAGGGATCAAGGATGTAAATTCTAATTGATTTGTGCTTCTCTTGTCTATGGGTAACAGGCCAATAATAGTATATTTACCAGTGCTCTGTGTGAGATCAGTTAACTCATTAAAGCTTAGGTCAAACCTGGGACTTGACAGATCAGCATAACTCAGCTTTACTCTTGACTGTGGCTTTGCTAACTGAGCTAATAGAAAACTAAATTGAAAGCTTTTAATCATTAAATGATCCTAACCTCTATTGATGATGGTTCCCTATTTTGCTTCCAGTTTTGTTGATCAACTTCAGTTCATCCCGTCAAACAAATTTAGGAAATTAACCAAATATTTTTAGACCCCCACCCCCTATCCTAATCATGCTACACCTGCTCTTTGCAAGTAATGACTAATACCTGAAAGCAATCAATCAATTATGATGATCTCAATTATTGTAATAATCTCAGATTAAAGGGGTGCAGGTAATTTAATTACTGTGTTAAATTGCTATCAGAATACCCGTGTTTCTAGAGGAGGAGAAACTATTGCAGTCAGATTAGAAATCCTCTGAGTTTTAATGAACTGCATTATACCTCAATTGCAGCAAATCCTAGTTCTTTGGAAGTCTCTCAGTCTTTTCAAATGGGTTTCTTTAAACGGGTATGATAGCAGTCAATGGAATTTATTTAGCTTGTGGCTGATGGTGGTTGCTGCATTACAGACGGTTATTCTATGTTACTGTGTGAATTATTCTGTATAATGAAGGGTTTATAGGTTCTGGATGGTTATGTGGTTTGACTGAGGGATCAATCCTTTTCTGCTTGTTATGTTTCCCTCAGTTCTATATAATAATAATTCTTGCAGTTGATATAACGCCTTAACACGTGGTTGAGATGTCACAAAGCGCTTCACAGAATATACTGTAAAGTGGATTGACTGTGTATTTTGTGGGTGAAATATATTTATTTTTTGCTTCCTATGTCACTATAATGTTGTAAAAATAGCTAGAAAAAAAGGTCAGTGTGCAATGCTGTTATATATTACCTTGCCATGTTGTTTTCTGACAGTTGGACAATTCACGTTGTGAAATGACTTTGTTATTATTAGACTAATTACAGTGCAAATTGGAATTGTGGAAGACTTGCATTAAAACAAAATACAAGATCAAACATGGTGAACTTTTTAAAAAAAAATCCCGTTAAATGTTGTTTAATTTGTAAACGTCTGTGTTTTTATTTGACTGTGTAGACTGTGACCCTTGCAAGTATTATCAGGAATGTATTTCCCATTTAAACTAACCTATTTTGATTTCATGAGTTTGCCAGACTATTTGACGTGCATTTTGAGTGTGTTTATCAGTGTTGCGGATAGCAAATCTGCTCAGACTTTACTCTCTGCTTCCACCTACCCTTTGTTGCACTATAACTGCATGTAGTGAATGAAGTTTGCAGCCATTCATAAAATACAATCCCTCTCTGGAATTTCAACGTGTAGGAGGGATGCATTGAAATTCTCAGTTTGATTTGGTTGCTCTTAAGCATTGCGATGGGTTTCCGAATGTGTCAGATGCCCGGCTGACAAAAAAAAAATTACATTTATATAACCCTTTCATATTGGGAGGACATCATTTATTCCTTGTGTTAATTGTATCCCCTACTCTTTTGTAATAATTTGCTAGTATTCGACCTATTCAACATTTGCAGTTACAGCTAGCCTTGGAAACGAACTATAAATATATCTAGAAAGCAAGAGTAACTTGAGAATGAAACGACAACAAAATGAAGTATGCTTCAGAGATATTTTGCTTTGATGAGTGAGTACAATCATGCGTTTACTGTGTTTTTTTTTAATTGCTCTACTTTTTGCCAATCTGGAGAATTATTCTCTGCTGGTCAGTAAACTGAGTATGTTTGGCAGAGTGTGCTTTATTCTCCACTAGCTGTTACGTTGGAGCTATGTAATTATACTGGGGGATCCGTGTTTAAATATAAGATCCTAAATTTACCATCACTAACCACCCCTCCTCCCTTTCCTGCTATCCTGCGTAAGAGATGCTATCTAAATGCAATTTGTTAGTAATTTGTGATAGATTGTCAGTTTATTGGAATCCTAGATTTGATTAATCTAATAATTTGAATATCAAATGAAACGTGCCTCATTGAAGTGCACATACTGAATGTGAATTTGATCTGTCATAGATGTATAATGTCCTGTAGTTATTTATAGAAACACTACTATGTTTTCATCTTACAAAATTCTTAGATCGAGACTGCGAGTTGACCCATGTTATTAGTGTAAATCCGAATAATCTGATTGAGTTCAATAAAGCTCTGTTGCAGTGTGAAACCACAATGATTGAAAGCATTGCAAACTCTGTTCATCAAGACAGGATGAAATGCACAGGATGTTTTGGTTCAATGCAGTTCACCACAAATTAAAATAAATACAGATAGGGTTGGTATAATTTTACATTCCATTGTACTGTTGAAGCATCTAAATTTAAGCAGGAAGGGTTTGAAAGGACCGGGAGGTTACACTATGTTAATAGCCCTTGTGTCATAAACTGGTCAGGTTTCCTGAAAATCTGCCAATATAAACTTCCTTTGTGTAGCTTTTTTTTAAGCTAGTACGTGAGATTATACAAAAAGTACTTAGAATAAGAGGAAGACCATTCAACGTTTGGTGGTAAAATTGGATAAAGAAACTAATGAACCTTTGGGTTACTGCTATTACGTTCTGCTAAAGCAACCCGATTCCTTCTGAGGTTCGTTTGAGTGTTTTCATTCGCTTATGCATAAGTATTGTAACAGTGAAGTGTTATCCAAATTCCAGTAACTGCTTCAATGGCTTTTGTTCCTAAAAGGGCTGTTGTAACTACAGCTATTCATTAAATATTTGTGGCTACATTAATTCAAATTGTTAATGGTTCGACTTCCTGCTAAAGAATATAAATGTAATTTAGAACTGTGGTGATTGTCTGTTTACCAAAGTTGCCAAAGTGAAGTATTCATTGGATGATGTACTTGTACTGTTGTGGTTTAGCATTTAGGGATTCATTTATAATGGTCCGAGTATTTAATTGCAAGAATTTTGTTATAGACCTGTGTCTACTTTATATGATGTGTTTCAGGTTGGTTTCTGAGTTTCACATGTGCGATTCTCTCTTTATTCCCAGCAAATGTGTTTGTGGAGCAGGAAGTATAAATTCCATTTCTTTCTTCCAATCACTTGATTGTTTGAAGCAATTTGAAATAAATGGGGCATAAAGGATGCTGTATTTAGCTTGCGTATTACTTGATAACTGGTTCAAATGGACTAGAAGTTAGTTCACTTCCAGATAAAGTATGTAAGCGCATCATGAGACTTAAACAAGGTCACCAGCAGCAGTTGGACATCATTTAAGCAGTCTGAGATGTTATCCCGTGTGACGGGTGCTGTATAAATCCAAGTTGCGATTGTACATGCCTGAAACTTTTCTTTTAAATGCTCTAATTCTCTCTCCCTCTCTCTCGATTTACTCTCTTTGCAATATTGCTCCAATGAAAAACAAGTCCCAACTTTTTAAACCTCTCCCAAAGAGTGATTAGTAGCTGTATTGGAAACGGTAGGTGACTGGACTGAAAGATTTGTTTTTTGCAAGAGCCAGTTCAGACACGATGAACCACATGGCCTTCTTCTGTGGCGTACATTTTTTCTGGTTCCTTGTAAAATAACCTCTAATTCCTGGTGACAGATGTGACAACAAGAGAGGAGTGCAGTATTTGTAGTATTGAATGGGAACTGGACTGGAGAGATATCCTGGATTGGAGTTGAGGTATAGATCAGCCATGATCTGATAGAATGGGGGAACCAGCTAGAGGGGCTGAATGGTCCAATCCTGTTCCTATGAGTGAAGTCGTTGAGCCTTGTTTGCCTTTTTCTCTTTCTATGGATAAATTAGTCATTCACTTCATGGCTGTTTGTGGGACATTGCTATATACAACTAGGTTACTGTGTTTGCCTACAAATATAAAGTCACTGTGCCCAGCGGTAAACCCTGTGACCTGCTTTCAGACAGTTTGATGACTTGATAAGGCACAGTGTCGAGTGCAAGCGGGGCTTGTCGTAACAGCAAAGAGAATATTCCTGTCAAAGCCCAACAAGTTAAAATTAACTCAAAGATCAAATGAAACAGGAAACTTGCAATCTATTTGAATCTTTTAATCATGTGGTCTTCTGCAGGGACATTTTTTGCATTTCAGGATATCCTGTCTTAGAGTCCAATGATTCACAATGTGTGATTACCAAAATGTTCAAGTTTAAAGGACTGTGAGAGTAACACAGCAGAGCCCGACCCAATCCTGGGACAATGTTTACTCAGGTGGACTGCCAGAAATGTCGCCTGTTATATAGAG
Source organism: Callorhinchus milii (assembly GCF_018977255.1). Classification (NCBI taxonomy): domain Eukaryota; kingdom Metazoa; phylum Chordata; class Chondrichthyes; order Chimaeriformes; family Callorhinchidae; genus Callorhinchus; species Callorhinchus milii. The sequence continues at coordinate 26,648,516 of NW_024704747.1, read as the reverse complement.
ATTGGGTGCAGGAACTTGGCTAATTTTGTTCCCTCCCTGATCCAGGGACAGTGTATTTTTTTTTCCTTTCTAGGTGCGTATCCGTTTTAATAAAATTCTGACTCAAAAGCCGTTTCCTATCCGTGTGGCATTTAACGTCATAAAGTTTGTGTTTCTGGTCAAAGTGGTGAGGAAGAGGGAAGGTTGGTGAGATGTGGGCACCCTCTCACAGTGACTAGAGTATATATTTTTTTAACCTGGGGCCATATATTTTAAAAAAAAGTTTTTTAATGTCCTGCATTTCAATTTACACTCTTAAATAATCCAAGTAATGGACTTTAATCTAGTTCATGCATTTCAGCAGATATGTTAGTTTATAGGAGACAATATCTTGTACCGCTTTCCATGCAATGATTTGCTGGCACCATAGTACAGTCTGTTATAAATAGTTTTGCTTTTGTGACACTTAATTAGCCACTTGAAGCTAAAGTGTATATTAGCACATGTTGCAATCTGACATTATTTAGGTTGATGCTTAGTATTGAGATGTGAGTTATTAGTGCTATAGTTTGAGACACCACTTTTGTGAATTCAATAAACACTATATCAAATTATACACTCGTGGGAAGACACCTACTCACCACCAAAAGCAAGAATTAGTATTTATTTTCATAAATTGGTAATTCAATTCATGGCTGTTTTCGGGACCTTGCTGCGTGTAAAATGACTGCCATGTTTGACTTTGAGCCGTTTTGAAGTTGCAGGTGCTTTATCAAATGCAAGGATTATTTTTGATGCATTGATGGGGAGGAAAACTGAGCCATTTAATGTGATACTATTTCACTTTCCACTTTAAGTGGAAGGAGATTGCTCCTAAAGGTACGATGCGCAGGGTAGTCAGGCCCTGCAATAACCACATTAACTAAAAATGGTGTCAATAACAGGACTGTGCATTTATCTCAGCTATGGACAAAATAAGTGGTTTCAAGATTTACTGTAGTGTTTCTGGTGCCTGTTTGCTGTGTGTCATTGGTGGGGGAGGGAGAAAGAGAGAGATTGGCACCATAAATACTACAGTAAATCTTTAAACATCCTATAATTCCCTCTTACTCATCTTTTAGTTTATTTTGTTGAACTTCCTTTTCTAAGCGATTCTATTCATCTAATTTCTGCTTCTTGTCTCCCTTTGTGTAATATTAGTTTGGTTTCCTGTCTCCTTAACATCCTTGGTTGTGGTCAACTGTTGGCATTGCTTCCAGCGAGGCTTTGGTGTGGATTAATCAGGTCAAAACATCAAGACTTTATAATCTTTATATACTTATCCTTCATTCATCCCCTTTTTTGGAGTTTTCTTCTCGCGCGCGTGTGTGTGTGTGCGCGTGTGTGCGCGTGTGTTTAAGTCTGTCAGGATGTTCAGTCGTGAGCTGTGTAGTTAATGCAGCGTTATTGATTTGTGCACGATGATGATTGCCTTACTACAATGGGATGGTCGCAGCATCGTAGCTCTGCGTGAGGCCAGTTGCCAATCTATTAGAATAGTTCCCATCTACTCAGCGTGAAGGTATCAGTCCTAAGTTTTACTGATGTTACTGAAAAGCAGTAGAATCGCTGACAGTAATACCAATCATACTGTAATTAGGAGTGGAAAATTCCACCTTCTTACTAGCATGGGGTAAGTTCCAATTGATCTTTGACGAGCAGATAAACAAAGCCAACACACTGGTGTGCAAGTAATAGCAGTGTATTTATCTCTCTGTTTCCGAACCTTCAAGATCTCTTTTTCCTGCTTTCTTACTGCATCAGATCATTTGTGGGTTGATGCAACTCTTCCCGATCCACCGGCTCATTTCTCCTCTGTGCCACAAAGGTAGGTTTTCATCTTTTGTTTTCTCTCGAAAAATAACCTGCCTTTGATCGAAAGTTAGTTTTCGGTCTTGTTGAAAAGTGAATTGGAAACAAATTCTGAAAACGTGTCGTTCACCAAGGAGCACGTAAACGTATTAATTGTGCTTCTTTTTCTAAATCCGAGCTTAAATTCTATTTGTAGCTTCAATTGCTTCTGTGTTTTCTGCCTGGAAATTGAACCTGAAAGGATTACTGTAAATTTCTCCCTTTTAATATGATGTAAACGCCTTGTGGGTATCTATAAGTGAATTACGAAGCATTAATCCAATCACAGAGTTCAGATGAATCCTTAACTGCAATTTACCTTATGAACTTTGAGATTAAATTGCCACATTTTATTCAAATAATTATTTTAGCATTAAAGCATTCTTTTTAACTGAATTATCTGTTGAAAACTATCTAGTTTTCTAATTTGCTGCCTACTTGTAATGAACCTAAAAGATTTATTTGGGTCCCATTTGATGCAATCTGCTTTTTAATTGTCGTGACTTCCTCTAATAGTCCCTTAACTCCAGACATAATAATAATCCTTACATTTGATATAGCGCCTTATTGCACCTTTGAGACGTCTCAAAGCTTTTCACAGAATATACTGTACAGTGAATTGACTGCATATTTGTGAGCGAAACATTCCTTCACTCTTGTAAACCGGTCATAAACCTTTGCAGGTGAAGTGCTTCTAAATGGTGGGGGTTCTATGCAAATGCAAGAACCTTGGAGTCATCTTGTCACTATTTTTGATCTCCCGTTCATGTGTATCCTATAAGCAGAATGCATCACAGAACTGTACACTGAATGTGCCCTGTGCAAAGACTGGATGTAAAAGCACTGTTTCCACATGTTTGTGGTATCACTGACTGACTGTTCAGAGCAGAGTGTCATTGAGAATCGAGCTGAAATTCTGACTTGCTGTCCAGCCACTGCGAGCCACTATGGTTTTAAAAATATAATCTTTAACAAATTATATTGAAAAAAAGTTTAATCTTCAAATGGAAGATGTAGTATTCACTGAATCACTGGTGTTGGCAATTGAAGATTAACACTGATAATAGGTATAAAACTCTCATAAAATTAACAGACTCCCAATTGTCACAAAATACTCCCATCATAAGTATGTTGTTCGTCTGTCAAAAAAATGAAGCACGTAATGTCTGAACTGCTGGCATCCCAAGTGTATCATGTCACTGTAATGATTGTCTGTTGCAGGCAGATCAAGAAAGAATGGAAATAAAAAATCTTAGTTATGCTCTTAATAACCCTAGTTCTTATGAAATAAAAATGTTTTATAAGGCACAATGCAGTGTTGGTGTCCTTACAGTGATCTCCATTTGGAATGTATATGACAGTATTCCCATAGCAAAATGGCAATCTCCATTATGAGCACAGATTGTAGTGAGCACAGTTTGCTATTGACATCCTTCCTCCCCTTTGGCATTCAATGGATCATTTCAGCATAATGGCCGATTCTTTAAAAAATGGGCTCGTGTTCAATTCTTGACTCATAAGTCGTGTAGTTCAGTAGGAACTCGATTCAGGAATTCAGATAAAATTCAATGGGGAAATACCCCAGGTTCTGGAAATATCAAATCCCTACATTTGATGTAGTGCCTTATACTATTGAAATAAGAATAATAAATGTCCTTGCATTTGATATAACGTCTTATCACGTCGTTGAAACGTCTCAAAGCGCTTCACAGGATATATACTTGGATTAACTGTATTTTGCGGACGAAATGGCTAAATGCATTTTGAGCAAGTAGCTAAACTACCTTCATATTCGCAAAGTGGGACTGGGCTTATGCAATACCTTTGGGAGAGCTTTGTGTGGGATATCAGCTGGTCCCTGACTTATTTACGGTGACCTCATCCTATTAGTCTATCATTGCACTCAAGCCCCTTAGGGATTTTTGATGCATTATTAAACTAGTCTGAAACTTGAACTGATCTGAATTATTTTATTTAATTATTTGATGCATTATCAACAAATTACTGAAACTTTACGTATAGATTCATATAACGTTTACAGCACAAAGAAGGCTATGAGGTGCATTGTCTCTGCACTGGTTCTAACCCCCATAGGAGCTGTCTACTCTAAACTCCATTTCTTTTCTTGTTCCTCATACATGTTCATTTTTTTCCCCTTAAATATTTATCCAATTCCTTTTTAAATGGTGTTATGGACTTAGCTTCAATATAGATTTGTGCTAATGCATTCCACATTATAACAACTCCCTGTAAGTTTTTTTTAAACAAAATCTAGCTGGTATTTTTTTTCCTGAATAAAGTATTTTAGGAAAATGTGGATTACTTTAAATATTGAGGCTAAGTGGAAGAGGTCTCTCCAATGACTGCTGAACGGTAGGTACACAGGAGGTTTGCTCTGAGTAGAAAGCGGTGTTATTTATTTAGAAAGAACTCACAAAAGGTTAGGCATATCTCTAGTTAGAAGAATTTTCTACTCGTAAGGCAGCACTTTGTTTTGCTAATGGTTCAGTGGGTACCAATAACTGAAGGGTGTAGCTGTTTCCACATATGAAATTAAACAGTGCTGTCTTGCTGAAGTGGCTAACCCATGCATGAGACTAAGCCATACAGTCGTAGAGTAGAGTCTTACAAGACAGAAGGAGGCCATTCAGCCTGTCGTATCTGAGCCAGGTCTTTGAAAGAGCTACCAACTTGTCCTACTCCCCCGCTCTTACCCCATAGCCCAGCAAAGTTTTACTTTTCAAGCATATATCTATAGAATCACAGTCCTGGCAATACTGTGGAAGCATTAGAGCTAGGTCTTGTAATAAACACTACTGCACTAGATACAGTACCTCCCTCCACCCCAGCCCCCTAGGGCTCAGTGTCGTGCTCTGCCACTGTCAAGTGCTCTGAGACACTATCCTGGGTGAGGGACGCAAAATAAATGCACATTGTTGTTGCCTTTATCTTTTCACATCATCTCAGTTTTCTCCCCTCCTTTCCTCACACTATTTGACCATTCAGGGGGAGTTACTTTGAAGAGCAGTGGATATTATGCCTGATTAGCAAACATAGAATACGCATGAATAGCATTTCTGCTTCATTGTACGTCAGTTTACTAATGAGTTCCTTTATCTTTATTTAATGGATCACTTCCTTTTTGTTCCATAACCAGTGGACATGAGCAAAACTGTGGCCATCTGGAAATTAAAAAATCCCCCATAATTTAGATTAAATAGAATTAACTTGAGTGCTGAATATTTTGATCCTAGTTTGGAATGTACAATTGTAAGCACTTCCCTTCCTCACAGTGATCTCCATTCTCAGAGTAAATACAACTTGACATTATGAATTATAAATGGACCTTTGCAAACCCGTGTCACTTGGGACACAGCATCTTGCATATCTACCAACTCCTTGTGTGTAGTAGGTAAGATGCAGAAGAGATCTGGAATGACTAGAATACTGCAGCAATTGTTTCAAGCACAAGATTCCTCTGAAATGTGGTAATGCTGGTGATAGTGCTGGACACGGGTCAGGAAAGAAAGGACTTGTGAGAAAATGAATGTAAGTGCTAATCTGCTTTTGACAGACAAATTAATCGGGTCCAGTTTTGTCTGTTGAATGGAAGAGCTGAGTGCTCTTTGCACAATCCTGGAGTTAAACAGCAAGTGTGTGTGTGTGTGTGTCTACAGAGTCTCTGTAGCAGAGTGTGATTTTTGAACTGCAGGTTATTTACTGAATTGGGCTGATTATTTGTGTAAGTCTGCATTTGTTCTCTTTTATGATATCTGTTGTGTGTGTGTGTATAAAGTAGATTGTATATGAGGATTAGCTGGACGACAAACTGGTATTTTTGTTGGTACAATTTAAGTGACTGAGTTTCTGAGAATAGCAGAATTGCAATTGTTCCTTTCCTAATTTTGTTTTTTAGACCATATAAAAAAATATACAGATATGTGCTGTTTGCTTTTCTCCACGTGAGGTTTTTCAATGATTTACATTGATTGATAGTGCAATGCTTCCTCCTTTCTGCATTATAATGAATTACTGCCATTTAAAGCTAGTTTTCAAACATTATGATGTGCATTCACGAGTCTTAACAGTTTCTGACAGAACGTACAAGTTAATGCTGTACAGTGTGGTATTCCTGCTCTGTGTGTTTGGAACTAAGTGCATATTAGGGTGACTAAAGTGATCACATTTTTATAATCTGTTAAAATCGAAATTTGGTTTGGTGCTAAGTATTCATTTTCCCCTGACTAAATCTAATTATTTAATGGCCTACATTTACAAGCGACATTCAGTTCAATGGGTCAGTTTAAACTGCATAAGTATTGATTGCTGATCCAATAAACCCCATTTATACAGCTCCCTCTATTACTGTTTACTCAGTTTTGTTATTCCGGAGACTTGTTCGCTGTTCTGTATTTGTACATGGATTTTTTTTGTATTAGGATTTCCAAAAAAACGGTGTTTTTATTGAATGACTGCATACTCCAAAATCCAAGGTAAAGATTATTAAAATCCTATATTGTACGAGGGCAAGTATAATCATGAACAAAGTAACACAGTAATGGAAAATGAAATCTTCATCACAGGTTTGTGTAACAGTGAGATGCAATTAATTTTTTTTTAAATCAGTACATTTATAAGCTAGCGCACTTGGATAATTGTTGATTGCTTTTAATCCTAGGCTAAGGTTTCAGATTTTTTTCAGTGTCCTGGGTGGATTCTCAAGCTAATATCGTGCATCCTCTCACTGCATTTATATGCTTTTTTTTTTTGTTTTAGATGATTTGGGATTTTGCTGCATTATATTTATTTTAATCATTCCAAAGATGACGCATTAGTTCAGAAAAAGGTTGCTGAAAAGTAGATTATTCATGACTAAATTGCAGTAGTTGAACTATTGGATGTACAAAAGTGAACTAAGTGTGTTTCATGGTCCGTTACTTATTCTTTATCAAAGTCTATTTCAGTCTTCTATCCAGAGTCCGATTTTTGTTGATACAAGATAACTAGGTACGTATGTTTTTCCTGAATTGTTTTGGCATTGCAGAAGTGAAAATGGCTGCATTCACCAAAGGGAAATGAAAGTTAATCCTGATATCCCAGGCTAAACTCCTTAGATACCCAGGGATCAGAAATTCATCCCCCTTCTCTCTCTCTCTCTCCTGTGCACATGTACATACATCTGGAGCAGTAAGAGTCCATTGCAAGTTGGACTGATGTGGATAAGGGTTCTATTTGTCTGACTGTGCAGCCGAGGACTGGGTTGTGGGGCTGTGTACATACAGCTCTCCAGTGTCTTCTCACAGTTAAAGGAAAGCAAGAATCAAATATGTAGCCTGAAGCGTTGTCCTTGTGGGTGATTTCTAGTCACTGCTACATGTTAGCTGGAGGCTTTGCTGTGCAGTGTGTGTTTGTGTGTGTGTGTGTATCAGTCTATTTTAAATTCCGGATTTGCAGGCTCTGAGTGGTTTAGTGGGAAGCTTTATCTTATTTTTGTAAACGTAGCTTTAAAATATTAAACTCTAAAGCCTATTTTTGTTTTTTTTTTCAAAAAAGAATACGCCACAAGAGCACAAATCCTGTGTACTGCAAGAAAGGGTTAACTTTTATGATTTTATAGAATTGTACCCTCGGTGTTACTGACTTTTCCATATTGATTTTATTTGGTTTCCCATAATTGGCTGATAACTGCAAAGATGCCACAGTATTTACCGAAGACTTTGTTTTGATCCGTTATTTCCTGAGATCCAGTCAGTATAAGATTTTTACATGTTAAGTGGAATTAATAGAATCAATACATTTCTGTTTAGAAAAGCTTTAAAAACGTGTTTAGAAAACTATGGAGGCATTGGTACACCATTAGATACATTTTAATTAATTGCAATGTTAACCGATCATTTCCCCCCCACTTCCACCTCCCTGTTTACGTGGTATATCTGTTACAGTTGTGTATTGGAGTAATAATAATAACCCTTGCATTTGAAATCGTGTTTTTCAAGTCTTTTAGATGTCTCGAAGAGCTTCACGGAATATACTGTAAAGTGACTTAACTGTATATTTGTGGGTGAAATACAGAAGTACCTGCCAGAGACAACTATAACTACTATGTATATTTATTTGTTTAAGATAGCCAGCTGTCACAGCAGCCAATAACTGGACTACAATAAGTGGACTACAATAACAACTTGAATTTAATCTGCCTGTCAGACCTAAGGAGTTGGATGAGTGCAAATTTCCTTCAGCTGAACGTTTACAAGACGGAAGCCATACTCTTTGGCTCTTGTCAATGTCTAAAATCTCACGGTTCTGACCTTCTCCACCTCCCTGACCTCCCCCTAAAACTCTCCGAACCCGTACGCATCCTCGGCGTCAGGTTCAACCCCCAATTATCCTTCCTCCCCCACATCCGGTCCCTCACCAGCACTGCTTTCTTCCACCTCTGATGCATCGCCCGTCTCTGCCAATACCTCACCCCAAAAGCTGCTGAAACCCTAGTCCAGGCCTTTGTCACCTCTCGGTTGGACTACTCTAACGCCCTCCTCGCCGGCCTCCCCTCCACTACCATCCATAAAATCCAACTTATTCAAAACTCTGTCGCCCGCATTCTCACCCGCAGCAAACTCCGCTCCCCGATTACCCCCAGTCCTTGCCAGACTGCACTGGCTGCCTGTCCCAGAGAGGATCCACTTCAAGATCCTCACCATTGTATTCAAATCCCTGAACTCCTCTGCACCCCCCGACCTCTCTGATCTCCTTTCTCCTCCCAACAGTTCCCGTTGCCTTCGCTCCACTGGGTCTGGCCTCCTCCTTATCCCCCTTGTCCTCCGCTCCACCCTCAGCGGCAATGCCTTCAGCCACTACGCCCCGAGGCTCTGAAATCCCTTCCTCACTCCCTTCGCCTCGCCCCCTCTCTTCCTATCTTCAGGTCTCTGCTGAAGACATTTCTTTTCGACTGCGCCTTTAGTCACCTTCCCCCCCCCTTCACCCTGGCTCGGCCCTGAGATCTGTTACTGTGAAGCGCTCTGAGACGCCGGCCAGCGTGGAGGGCGCTATATAAATCAAAGTTGTAGTTGTTGTCATAGTAGACTACAGTAAGAGTTGCATTTTTCTTTTTGGAAGAGGGTGGGAGGAAAGCATATCTGATTAGTTCTAAACTTGTGTGCATCAGATCACGTTTTTGCCTGTGAAGAGGAAACAGCATCAGCACTTGTGCGGTTGCAATCCTTCCTTCCTAATACTCCTCCAGGGTTGCTAAAAATAGCTTTTCATGGCTTGATGAATATTTGATGACAAACTTGCATTCATGAATCAGCAGCTTATGACTTAATGTGTGAGCACTCACACTGGCCCAAACTTCAAACATTATTGCTTTGTTTTATGAGCAAGAAATATCAGGTATCATAATATTTTGTTGCCATGGTCTTTGATAATGCTTCCATCTGATCACAGGCCTCTTTGAAGTTACATCTTTTATAAAGTAATTAGAGGGAAAACATAGGAACATGAGCGGACCATTCAGCCCCTCGAGCCTGGTCCTCCATTCTATCAGATCGTAGCTGATCTGTACATCAACTTACTGTCCTAAGTTTCAGATTTAGTTTTGGAGCCTGCTTAAATAATAATAGTAGTGATCATAATAATCCTTGCATTTGATATAGCACCTTATCATGTCATAGAGATGTCTCTAATCACTTCACAGGATATACTGTAAAGTGTGGAAACTGTATTTTGTGGGATGGTGTGTCCCAGGATATTGAGTAACATACATTATCCTTAATTAATATCAGTCATAGAAATACCGGTGGACTGAATTATTGTGCCTGGAAATTTTCACAATAGTAGTTTTATTTGAGAAGGGAATGTATCTTGTTTCCATAATGTTCCATGCCAAATATTCTTTCTAAACAGAATGCCTGTTTCAACCCAAACACAACTAGGAAAAGATTCTTAATCCAGCACGACAGCAATCTGAAGACTGCCATGAAATACACGAGCCTCACAAGCACAAATCCATTAGAGATTTGTAACGTTTGAATTTGCACAGCAATTGACAACGAGTGTAATTTTTTTTGTTAATCCACTGCATCGTGCTGTTTCTAGCAATGGTGGATTTAGGAAACGTAATGAAATTGTGATGAATGGGAATTGATGCTTTTATTTCAAAAGCAGCCTGCTATCAAACAGTTACTTGAATTCTCCTCAGAGTGCCGAGGCAGGTCATGTATTCCTGTACTCTCATTGAATTCAGGTAAGTATCATTTGATCAGTAAGACTCGTAACTCAAGTTTACCTGTCTGTTCTATTTTCGCTTTAGCAATTAAAAATTCATCAGAATATTTACATGGAACCGTTTAATGTTTCTACTCCCAGCAATGGACACTGGTAAAGGTAAACGTTCCACTAATTTGCAGGATTTTTTTTTCCAGGATCCTCTGATCTTTTTTATTTGGGATGCACTAAAAGCTTCATCTTCTTCAGTATACCAAGAGTCAGACGCAGATAGTTACATAGCAAGTGCTCCGGGATACTACCCTGTGTAAGGGTTGCTATATTGCAAGTTGTTGTTAGATAACATCGCAGGAGAAGAGTAGATTGGAATGTATTCTCGGAAAAAATGCTATCTGAATTTAAAATTTCATTCTTGAGACCACTATTCCAGGAAAGCAAACTAAATTTGTCTTGTCATCAGTGGTGGAGTCCTGTATCTGAGTGGTTAGAGTGCCCACCTCGCAAGCAATGTTGGGCAAGTTTTCTTACTCCACACGGTTCTGTTTACGTTGCAGTAAGTAGAAACCCGGTTTGTAGTCGATTGGCGGATTGCTTTTCCGGGGGTAATGATCCCTTCAAAAAAAAATAACAAAAACAAATTGGTCACTTCAATCCACGACTGTTATGGAACACTGCTGTGTGCAATTGGCCGCTGTGTTTCGCCCACAAAAAATATACAATCAATTCGCTTTACACTATATTTTGTGAAGCGCTTTGAGACATCTGGAAGACGTGATAAGGCACTATATCAAATGCAAGGATTATTATTATCTTTATTTGGCACCAACATAAAGATTAAAGCACAGGTTTTATTACAAAGGGATATGATTTTAAGCTTTTTTTTAAAAAAAGCGATATCCTAAGCTAAGGTACAGAGCCTTCTGACTGATATGTGGCATTTAAAAAGGAAACAGTGAAATATATGATTCCCGAGAGGGTTAGGAAACTGCGGTGGGGAAAGCTAGAAATTTGTCCTTTTGGGCTCCGAAACCAAATCTATTTGACTTGAGTGTTGAATACACTAATTGTATTTTCTCATTCCTGCATTCTGTAAATCAAATAAAACAAAAAAGGCAATGTTTCATTTGGACCATTATCACTGGTCTCCAGAATGGGATTGGGGTGACAGAATGCTTCCATGAAGCAGACATCTTTACATCAAGAGTGTTGAAGTCGAGACACAGTATAACGCAGTGTGGGTGACTTGCTTGGCAAAGACGGTTCACATGATGTAATTAACTCTTTCAAACATACATCTGAATAAGTAGTTAAAAATAGATCAAAGCTTACAAATGTGACACTGATGATTATTATTAATTCTTGCATTTGATATAGTTCTTTATCACGTTGCCAACACGTCTGTAGCACAGCATTTTCTATAAAGTGTCTATTTGTAGGCATATATAATTTAATACTGCATAGAAAGGAATGCTCAAGTAAGTCCGTACAGTGACATGGAATGCAGGTAGTTAGAGATGTAAATGTGGGTTATAAGGCTGCATTAATATTCTGTATTTGCTTGATGGTCTTTTGGAGCTGGGAAGAAATTTCCGTCCTTTATTTTCTTAGTGATTGGTTGCCTGCCTCGGGAGATTGAGTGGTTGAGAAGAGTCCATTAAAGAATACATTGTCTAGTACTTGGTCTGTGAAGGGACTTTGTGCGCAAAATAACTCTTCCACGGTGCATTTGTGTGAACTTTTTACATGCTTCTATCGAGTTCAATGTAATTTCATGTGGTACGATGAAGGATACAGTTGAAAGTACAAAATGATAAAAGGAAGAAGAAATATATCTATTTCTTTGTTCAATCTATATTACACATACAGATTCTTCATGCGAAAAAGAACCTTTTGTCTCAATTTACTTAGTCTGGGAAATGTAATTTGAGGCTTTGCTGGCTTCCTGAAATTGTGCAGTTTTATGGCAGAAACAGCTGTGAGGATCAACTGCTTTATTACATAATACACAGGAATAATTCACTTCAGCGCTGATTTGTAGTAGCAATAGAAAGTATGTGTACGAACCAATATTTTACCAGCTACCAATCTGCTTTTATCTCTTGATGTAATGTTTATCTTGTTTGTTTTGTAGAAAGTCGCAATGTCCTTGCACTTAGACCTCAGCAACTCCAACAAAACTATAGATGCTCCAGCACCATGATCTTTGAGTTCCATTACAATGACCAATGCTTACTAAATTACTGCCATAAATCCAGTTTTGCTTTTTTTTAAAAAAAGCTTTGTCTTATTTTCCTTGCAACTTGACTAAGCTGTCTGTTATTGATGTATTACATTTTAACCAAACCTTGTTTAATACTAATCTGTATTAATTTATTTCAGAAATATCGACAATATATGGCTGGACTCCTGGCCCCACCCTATGGTGTTATGGAAACTGGATCCAGTAATAACAGTACGTTTTTTTTTAGTAGATCAGACATTTGAAGCACAAACCATGACAACTCCATGTACAATGTGTATAGTTTCCCTCTTCTCCAGTCTCCCCAGCTCCACTCTCCACAAAATCCAACAACAGATTAAAGAAAACCGAGCGTTGCTCAATCTATTCTAATAGTAAGGTAGGAGATGAATGTGGCCCATGTTCATAGCGCAACTAGGAACTTGTAAAACCTCATCGGGACAGGCAGCTACGTTTGAATATAGGGAGGCACCAAGTATTCTGCTGTGTTGTTTGGATGCGGAACAGATGTTTTGAATAATTTAATGAAACGAATGGTATTTCTTCAAATGCCAGAGTCCAAATTCAGGAGGTTTGTTCCGGTTGCTGATAAACCTGCTGAATCTAGGGCCCTCTTGTGGCTCAAGATTATAATATTATTTACCCCTTAAGCTTCCTGTTGAGTTACCCGGTATTGCTATCTGGCCCTCGCTGAGATATTACAGTTCTTAATTTAGATGTTTCCCTTTTTTTTTGGTCTTTGTTTTCTCTTTTGTTCTTAACTTCAGACCTTTCCGTGAACGCGCCCGACCTTCTTAACTGCAGCTGCATTTCCCTCTCCCCGCCAAAGTGAGTTTAAATGCTTTATGTTTGGTGCTAGCAGTTTAGCTCCCATGGAGTTAACTGTAAACCATCCTTCCTATAAATGTTTTGTTAACTTGAAAATATTCCCCTACGTACCAATTCAATTTCCACCTGCATTTTGAAGTGCAGCGGAAAACAGAGATGAAATGCTTGCAGAGGATGCACCTTGAAAATTCTTTTTAACTAATTCAGACACCGTGCTTGTTTGCTGTAAACAGGGCTACATATTTTTGGGAGGTTTCACTAAATCTCTTCCTTTCACGCCGAATGAACATGGCTCCAAATAATGGACAGAAAACCCCCCACTTTTACTGAAATGATTTTTCTCTGTGAAATAGTTTTTTTTTGGAAAAGGGACAATTTCCCACACATCAACAACAAATTACATTTACACAGTGCCTTTCACATCAGCAGCATGTCTCAAGGTGCTGGACAGTTAAGGGCTTGAATCCCTTCAAAACTCTAGAAAAGCTGGGGTGACGATACTGTAAAATAAGTATATATTTTTTAATAGTTGCATGAACTTGCAATTTAGCAGAGAATTGTGAATTTCATTAACTACTCCAAGTCCCAGCAATTTCTTTTCTTATCTTCAGCAAAATGTAGTTCCTCAACTTTATTTTTGGCAGTAAAAGCTGAGGATAAATATTCAAAATGTCGCTTACAGTTTTATGATGTGTATATGTGGCCCATCAAGACCCCTCTGTACCTCTGTCAAGGATTCCCATACTTAAATGATGGCCTCCCTATGCACAGCACTAAATATTTAATTTCCTCGTCTCAAGTACTCGTTCAAGTGACAAAAGTAATAATTTAATTCATTTTTTTACAGTGCCAGTTAATTACATTTGATTAACATAATTGTTCATTAAGCACTCTCTCTCCCTCTCTCTCGAAGAGGAATTAGTTGTGGATTGGAAATAAAATCTAATGGAAATCTCTTAAGTACCTAATTATATCTCTAAAGCAGCAAATGTAAAACATTTTGCAAATCCCATTATTCACCATTTATTGATGGAACACAGAAGGTACCCAATGTTTACACAATAATTGTTGAAATACACATTGCACGTACAAGTGAACATTGCGAAGCAGACTGCTCACCAAAGGTGAGTGTTTTGCGATAGGGATAAGTCAAGTGGCTTACTTTGGTGAATGCCCACATTGCTGAGGTTTCCATAGGTTCTCACCACTTTGCCGTGCCAGTAGATAAGCCGTGCACCTTTTTTTTTTNCTTTAAAGCAAACTAGCTTTGTGTTTTGCGTTTTGAGTGAGAGAATAAACGTGAGCCAAGAAATAAAAAGGCCCAAGGAAGGGCTGATATTTCGGAGTAAGAGTCGACATGTAATCTAGATGATCGAATTCATTTGCAAAAAAAAAAACCTATGGTTTCCTGGAGTGATTTCCATCACCTGTTATTCTTACTCTTTAGAGCACTGTGCTGTGTGTCGTTGTGTTCGTACGGAGGTCACTATAATTTCGCTTTTCCGCATAGATTCTTGATACCGATCTGACTGCTTCATATTGGACAATTAATCTTTTTCTTCTTTCAGGAATCTCTGACAAGGAGAACATGAACACCAATGTACTGTGTCCTGTGTCCAAAAACACAAACAAGGTATGTGGTCCTTTCTAAACTCAAATGTGACTGATATGTTTGTGTGGTCCTTGGTCTTTCCAACATAAGTATGTTAATCTCTGTCTACTTTTGATACATGGCCTTATGTGCAGTTCAGTTTAGTGACTTGATAAAAGTTGCTTTACTTTGTTTCTTCTCTTCCATCCCATCTCCCCTATTTGCAGTAACCTATATACGAATCACCTTGAGTAGCGCATTAGAACATAATATGGTTGTGTTGCTTTTTGATGGGAATAACACAAGTTGTGTGTTCAACTTCAAGTGAACTTTTTTTAAAAAAAAGTACTAATTGTACCTGCTATAGTTAGCTCCTATCCTCGCTGTTCCTGCCCAGCTTAGTCATTGAATTTCTATTATCTCCTGGGTTATTTTTGTGTCTAGGATGACCAATAGTTCTGTTACCAGCAGTGCTAAAATTAGCTGCTGAGATGGGTGGAATAAAGTGCTGGAAATCCAAGTTCTCTTCATATAGCGTAGAATAGCCAAAGTAACCCAACAACAAATTACAGTCACGTCGGGAGGACGTCCCAAGATGCATATTTAAATAAAATCTTTTTTATTTTAAAAACATTCATTGAACTTATTGGGCTAAATGCTTCAGACTTTGAATCCTCTATCGATCCTGTTGCTCACATTATGACATTTGTTAGCCTATTTTTTCTCTTTCAGAAGTTGATTCACTTGTTGCGGATTTCCAGGATTTTTTTATTTCAGATTTTCAATACTATAGAAAATAGTATTGAATGTACTATAGACTGCTGATAGCTGAAAATGACGTGAAATTTTACATTTGGGATAAAATAGCATTAATCAATAAAGTGATGTGCGAGCTCTTTCCTATCTTAATCCATATAGTGTGATCGATTGCGGTGAATAATTAAAGATGGTGACATTCTCTACCCACAGTGACATTAATTGTTTATTATCTTCACAGCAGTCCTTTTGCCCCTTTTTTCTGCCCTTAAAACATATCAGTATAAAAATGTCAAGCTAAAAAAAATTATCATTTGAAACAGTTAGATGACCCTTCTGATTTTTTTTAAAAAAAACTTCCATTGATGAAATATGTAATCTCTTTTAATGATTGTGCAGCTCTAACTGAATCAAGTTAAACAGCCACTAAGTTTGTTGCAAAAACTTCCCATCAAATGCCAATTCAGCCCCTCAATTCTTGACTATCTGATATGCAGCAAAGATGAAGTTTTAGGAGTCTCATAATCGTTCGCCCATAAAATACAGTCAATTCACTTCACAGTATATTCCGTGACAGCCTTTGAGACGTCTAAATGACTTGATAAGATGCTATGTCAAATGCAATTTTCACTGTTTAAAAAAATTAATGTTAAGTTCTTGCACTGAATATTTAGAGTAAGGAACTTTGGAGCAAAAATGAAGGAATATTGGGAAGTAAGGTTGTAGTTTGCGATATAGTAATTAGCACTTTGTTAAACTATGATTGATTGACCCAGTCAATAACTGATGTCTGGCTTGAACCCCCTCCCACCCTTGGGAATCAACTGTTCAAAATGCCAAAGCCATGGATGTATTTTTTTAAATGTTAAGTTAAAAAGAAATAGATTGTTCAAAGTTCCTGGGTCGTTAACCATTGACTAGCAGTTGGAGGAATGGCTTACACTCCTGCACTTTACTCCTGTTGCAAATAATTTGCCTTGAAATAAATGATGCTATGTTTCTCAAGGTGGCATCAGAAGAGGGCTCCAACATGTTCTTTTTTTTGGTCAGCCGGGTGTCCGACACATGCAGAAACCTAATTCCAGAAATTATTAGGCACAGTTTGCCAAGACGTGGGGGTCCCCAGAGTGTGTGTTGCGGTAAATGCTGGAGTCGAACCAGCTAAAACCAAAAGCCATTGATGTTGCTGTCTGGCAAGCTTTCCCGCAGCTTGTCCAGCTCGGCCCGTCCTCCCCATTAGGGCTTTGGTTTACAGGCTCCAACACGAGACGTATTACCTGAGATTCAATTGTACTGTGAGGGTTGGAGCTAACTTCAGTTTTATGCGCAGTTGCATAAAATTTTATTGACGATTTTGTTTTATTTTTCAGACATCAATCATTGAAACTCGACTTGCTCTACAACCTGCTAAAAGCATCACCCAGGTAACTGAAGTTTACAACAAAATGTAAATATTTGAAATGACTGTGTGGTAAACGGTTGTCATGTTTTGTAAATGTCTCTTTAAAACAAATTGCAATTATACAGTTGCATTTCGCGTCCGTTCAACCCAGTGTATTTAATAAAGTTGACGTTAATACACCTACAAGTTGATATGATTTGTATGATATTTGGAGAAAGGGAATTGGTTCTTAATCGTGATATCATTCGTGTTAGAGATATTTTAGGCAAAAAAAACTCAGTCTGCACACGTAAGTAGAGAAAGGATCAGACAGTTTGAGTAATTTGTGATTTTCTCAGGTCCCATCTGAAAAGATCCTTCGAGCTGGGAAAATTTTAAGGAATGCAATAGTTACTCAAGCACCTCACATGATAAGAGACCGCAAGTATCATCTAAAGACCTACAAGTGAGTAAAACCTACTGCTGCTGTTCCTCGTTTCTCATATAATGAGATTGTAGTTACTCCACTGCTTGGGTAGAAGAAATATCTTGTCTCGTCTGTGACGCTATCATTTAAGATTTTATGTTTCCTAACACTGTTGCCTTTTCTTGCAGACAATGTTGTGTTGGGACGGAATTGGTGGATTGGATGATGCAGCAGAGTACTTGTGTCCATTCCCGCTCACAGGCTGTCGGCATGTGGCAAGCACTGCTCGAGGAAGGCGTCGTGAACCATGGTAGAGTATCCCATCATTAAACAATGGTGCTCCAAATAGACATTGATAACACATTGATAACTGAATCCTGTGATTCAGTGGTTGGAGCACTCGCCTCGCAAGTGAGAGACCTGGCCCCTGTTTATCCAGCAGTAAGTAGGAACTTGCTGCTTTTCTGGGGGTAATAATAGTAATGATAAATTGGTCACTCAATCCACGACTGTTTGTGAGACACTGCTGTGCGCAATTGGCTGCTGTGTTTCGCCCACAAAATATACAGTCAATTCACTTTACAGTATATTTTGTGAAGCGCTTTGGAGATGTTGCGAAGATGTGATAAGGCGCTATATTGAATGCAAGGATTGTTATTATTATTATGATATTCACAAGTGGAAACTCAAACCCTCCTCTGTAGTAGAAATGCTCATCAGCTGCTCCCTAGGTTTTTTTTAAAAAAATTAAAACTTTTTTTTAAAAAAAATAATAACTTGTTTTACACTTGTTGACCCTAGTGGATCAAGAGTATAATTTCCAGGACAAGTACTTGTTCTATCGTTTCCTTGATGATGAACAGGAAGATGCCCTGGTGCCCACTGATGGAGAGATGAAAGAGTGTGAGGAGGAGTTACAGGAAACGATGCTTCTGTTGTCTCAGATTGGGCCAGACGCTCACATGAGAATGATTTTACGGAAACTGTGAGTAACATTGTTGTTGTTATTGGGCCGGGTGTCTGACACACGCCGAAACCCATCACTGGGGTTTAAGAGTTTCCAAACCAAGCTGAGATTTCCATGCATCCCGCCCACACATTGCTAAATGACTTCTCAGTTTTCGGATTGTTCTCTTGTGCCCTCTTAATGCTTATTGCGGTTCTCCTGACTTGGGTTTTGCAATCTGCCCTTTGCAATTTATTCTGTTTTAATCTGAGGAAATAAGCGTTTTACAGTAGTGTCATTTTATTCACTGATGAAAGACTTGTTAATGTGCTCTCACGTAACATTTCTTGCACGTATTAACAAAGCGAAAAAAGCTTTGAGATTTTAAAGTTAGGAAGGGAGCAATAACCTGAAAGCATGCTTCAGGCAACAGCTTTTTAATGTGTCTTGGAGAAGAGCAGTGAAGGTATTGCCTCCGTCCCTCAGTCTAAGATTGATTCATTGTTTAAAGGCACAGATGTGCTTTGAAAATAAACTGCTCTAATTTAATTTAAATTTTTTAATTCGCAGGCCAGGCCAGAGAACCGTGGATGATTTAGAATTCATATATGAAGAGCTTTTGCACATCAAAGCCTTGTCTCATCTTTCTACCACTGTAGGTGTCTGTATTTTAATCCTCATTTGACCTTGTTAAAAAATACATATATTTTTGCGAACCACTGTTGTAGCTCTTTGTAGGTTCAATATTATTGATCTATTTTTAAAATATCATGTAATTATGAATTATATTCTGATATTAGAATGAATCTACTTTAAAGACTCAGTACTGTTTTGAATTTGAAAGTTTCATTGTTAGTTTCTTGGGCAGCAATTTAAAATGTTTAACTTTCTTTTTTTAGGTGAAAAGGGAGCTTGCTGGTGTTTTGATATTTGAATCTCATGCTAAAGCAGGGACAGTGTGTAAGTATCGAATAGTTCCAGACAAAATTCACTAAGAACGTCAAGAGAAATTATGTTTAGTTCCTGTTGCAGTTAACGAATCTTAAAAGCAAAATAACTGAAATAATTGATTTTCTAAAACCTGTATTAACGACCAACTAATTATTTTAGATACCGTCTTTCCACTTTGGGAATTATAGAACATTTGTCGTATGGTTGTCAGGGTGTTGCTGAAATGGGTCAAGTGCTGTGATTGAATTTTACCTGTATGTCAATTTCTGTGTCTTTGAGATATGTTCAGTGTACAGCAATGCTGTTCTTTCCACAATTCAATTTATTGAATTGAGTTTGGATGGGTTGATTTTTTTTTTTAATTTTGCAGTGTTTAATCAAGGAGAGGAGGGTACTTCATGGTATATTATCCTCAAGGGATCAGTGAATGTCGTTATCTATGGCAAGGTACAGTATTGAGCCCAGAAACCTTTAAAGTGGTGTGTAATCAATTACTGACCCACATAGTACTGTTTCTGTGACTATTAATTTTTAAAAAAAATATATGTTCCAACAACAATCAAATGTTTTATATAGGCATAATTGCTTAAATTGGTGTAAGACATTATATTTTGGACATCTTTTAACAACTGAAATGATTTGTAGAATGCCAATTTATAGTCGTTTTTCTTGAATAGCACGATTTTTAATACTTTATTAATCCTTAGAGTTTTACAAAGGAACGTGGCCTAATATTTTCACACCAGATTTTAATGGTGTACTTTCATTGAAAGAGCAACCTAATTTTTTTTAATAAGATATATTCCTCTTATTGAAAGTGTTGGATTACTTTGCTGTGATGCTTTGCAAATGGTTTGGTGCAAATGACTAATTTCTCAATATGTGAAGAGGCTCTATATCAAATGCAAGTATTATTATTGCTGTTGTAGGGAGTAGTTTGTACGTTACATGAAGGGGATGATTTTGGGAAGCTGGCCCTGGTGAATGATGCTCCAAGAGCAGCCTCTATAGTTCTCCATGAAGATAATTGTCACTTTCTACGTGTGGATAAAGAAGATTTTAACCGAATCCTTCGGGTAAGTGGTATCCGATACCAGGCAGTGATCTAGTTGTTAGAATCGTTTGGTTCTGTAAATGCGTTTGGTAAATGATTTGAATTCAGGCTGTTGCTCATTTCAGATATAACTTGCTATATTCTTATTTCTGTGGTAAAACAGATGTATATAAAATGCATTTGATATAAAATCCTGTAGAGTCTTCCATTATTGTCGTCTTTCTAAATTCCCTTTGTCCAAAGCGATCCTTTTCGAAGGATAGAGTCAGCTGAGTCAAAAGCTTTTAAAACACTTTTCTATTAGTGGTGGGGAAAATGACCTGAGTTTAGTACACTTGACCATTTAAAGGCTAAATTGTAGTCTGACCTTTTCATTGAACATCAGTAAAAATCAAATGCATTGTGCTGAACACAGCAGTCAGTCACTTAAGATCAGTGTTACAGAATTTGGTCTCTGCCTGAAACTAATGTTAAGTAAAAGAGTAGCAAACTGAGCTGAATTTTCCTCCCGACCCTGTGTGTTCTAGGATGTTGAAGCCAATACAGTGAGACTGAAAGAACATGAACAAGATGTGTTGGTGTTGGAGAAGATCCCAACGTGTAGCAGAGCTTCTGTCCAAGGAAGCACACAGACACAGTACAAGTAATATTATCCCCGTTTCATTTTCTGACGGTTAAGATGTAAAATCACTTGCTGAGTTGGTGGCAGAGTGCGTTGACATGACACAAAGTGCATTATCGGTTTTGATGGGATAAAAGTCGACTCCCTTCCAATCTGTTGAGCGGAGGAAGAGCAAATGGCATCAAAAAAGCACGTCTACCTCAGTGCTCAGGGAGAATTGGATTTTGTATCTTCGATAATATTTTATTATGGTAAAATGTAATACACTATTTAGCGATTATATTGATATTTTGCTCTTCACTTTTGATGAAGGACTTTGAGACACTGTGTGAAAATAGCTACTACAGTAAGGCATTTGAGCTAATGACGGCAATGTTTCTGGGGGGTTTTTATGCCCAACAAAACGTGGTTGTTTCTGCCGACAAAATCGATTGAGCTAGTAACTCTCAAAGCTAAATTGATGATTTTAATGTGATTCTGAATTCTCTTGGCAATCTGTTAAATTGTGTTAGGGGTAAGCAAGTCACTTAGAAAATAGTCCAAATAAATAAAAACCAAAGTCGCTGGGAACACTCAGCAGGTCAGGCAGCATCTACGGAGAGAGGAAAGTGAGTTAACGTGTCAGGTTCTGAAGAATGATCGTGGACCTGACACGTTAACTCACTTTCCTCTCTCCATAGATGCTGCCTGACCCACTGAGTGTTCCCAGCGACTTCTCTCTTTATTTCCGATTTCCAGCATCTGCGGTATTTTGTCTTTTGTTTTGTTTTTTTGCAACTAAATAAAAGTCCATCTTCTCTTCCTGCAGATACACTGTGATGTCAGGAACTCCTGAAAAAATATTAGAGCACTTTTTGGAAACCTTGCGCCTTGAATTACCTTCGAATGAAACAATAGGTACCTCTAAAACATTGTGAATAATAAGCTCCTTTCACTGTCAATGTCCAAATCTAGACCAAGCGATTCAAATATTATAGTTTTCCTGCATATCATCAAAATAATAAGTAGGGTTCATGATTTCTATGTAGAAATGACATCTTACTTGTAGACATAGTTAGGGAAAAGAGCTCAGTTATGAGTGGTGAGTTATTGAGAGTTTACTATGTTGTTTATTTGGAATCTCAAAGTGGTTTCATTTGTTTGTAGTACATATATTCATAATTAACAGTGTTCATAACTTTGGAAAAAGGGGCTATTCCATGGTTCAGAAATGAATACTTTTGGATGCTCTGCACATTTGTGTTCATTTGTTTATTTCCCATGGAGAGCATTTTTTGGGGGCTGTTTGTACCAGACTCTCCATTTCAAAGTACTTCGATCCTTTGAATGCAGTGGCAGCTTTATGGGCATCATATGGAGATGAATAACTTTTACAATGACAGCTATGAATTAACTTTGGTGCCTCGAGGCCTGTCTAATGAACTAAAATGAAGTGGTTAGATATAACCTAGAAATCCCTCAATGTCCTAGTCCGTAAAAGCACCACCCTTTGTCTGTGCTTTCATTGAGTACAAATGGTATCCCCAACATTAATATCTTATAGCTTGTGTGAACATAATAATTTGTCTGAATTCATCATACCAATATTTTGTTGAAACACTGTGGACAATTGGCTTGTAAACATATGTAAAATTTATTTTAATTCCGTTATTCCAGAGATTTAATCACAGATAAGATTTTCTTTAAAAAAATACAACTAAGATGAAGAGTTTCCGCACTATATTTTCCACCCACAAAATATATAGTCAATTCACTTTACAGGATATTCTGTGAAGCATTTGGAGATGTCTCTAAGACGTGATAAGATTTTATATCAAGAAGGTTTATTATTATTTACATCTCTTGGGATGATTCCTCTGATCCTGTTGAATTGAATTTCTTGCAATTTCAGATTTGCGACTACTTGCTTTTGTCCAATAGGTTTTCACAATATCATTGTTCTTATCGATTCTTAATCAAACGTTTTCTCTTCCTTTTTTTTTGTTCTCAGTTTCTCAAACAGATAAGTTCCTGGATGACTTTGTGCTGATGCACTGTGTCTTTATGCCAAACAGCCAGCTGTGTCCTGCTCTAATGGCTCAATATCCTTTCTGTTTTACCCATTCATGTTGAGATATTCCTCCTGTCGATTAGAACTCATCATTCACAGTAAAGAGGGTTTTTTTTTTTTAAAAAAAGTCTCATTGATGACAGTCATAGTTATTACAGAGGTCCTTGATTAAAACATTAAAATCTAAATGAAAAAGTAAAACTACAAGTACGACCCTTCTATATAATCCTCTTGATTTCAAGAATAATGATGTAATATTTACCATAATTGCAGTAACCACAAATAGACTTGATGCCTTGTTAACCAATTAACAACAGGTATTTCATTTTGCTATTTTAAGCATTGCGGATCTGTTTTCCTTCCTATTTTACCCATTATAAATTCAGTGTCTTTATCGCATTCTGAAAACACCTGTAATTTGAATACTTATTTTTGTTCTGCCCCCATCTGCACTGTGGCCTCTTTAGTTTGGGGGGTGGGGGAAAGAACTTCATTCATGGAGATGCCAATCGACACTTCTCCTTAAGTCTCTCCTTAATCAAACTCTCCGAATCTGATTTTGTTCAAACCAGTAACACATGGCTGTCTCTAAGTGGTCCTGTTGGTTTAATGAACATCCTCGACAGATGTTGTGAATTTCCTTAATGCCTACCCACTTACCATTCAGAAGCATTCCAAGGCTCGGAGCAGGAGAAAACGGACTATGCTCTCAATAATAAACGCCGGGTTATTCGCCTTATCCTGAAGTGGACAAATGTATATCTAGACCTACTGCAGGAGGATGAAATTGCCATGGCATTTCTAGAAGTGAGTGATTATTATTATCAAACCTGAGAGAATATAATTCTTGAATTTGATGTAGGTTTACATAGGGAAGTGTTTGACAGTCTTAAGACAATCCCTGATTTAAAGCGTATTTTGAGGGCCACAAAAAAAAGCATTTCAATGTTGCAAATAGGCAAAACAAGTTAGTTATTTTATCTTTAATGAAGCCGAAATGCAAGGAGTATTATTACTATTATTACACATGGATTCGTAGCACGAGCTGTGCTGAATGTGTACTAATCAACAACATAAATCAGGTTTGAGGGTACTATTACACATTTGAAGCCTGGATGCCGAGAATACTTCTGAAGAGAGAGATTTGCCAGGAATGTCACTTGCACAACTTCAAGATACACGGATGACGCAAGTCAATTCAGTCTCGATTTGTAGTAAAATGATGTGCAAAAGTTCCCCTCAGACCATGGTGATGATTAATCACTTACTGCCAGGATAATATCCAAAATATAGAAATACCATCACACAAACGTTATATAGTCCACACCTCCAATACTTATTCTCCGAGCTAGCAACACTGTCTCCTCTATCACTACAAGCCTCCAGCTCCTTGTTCTATCCAGTATCTATTTATCTATCCATGAGGAACAGAGAGGAAATGTTCAAGTCCAGAAAGTTATGCATCAACAGTGGAGCTACATTCCAACTCTGGACTATTCGTACTTCGCTTGTTCTTGCACAATTATCATCCACTGACATCTCACACGGATATGTGCCTTATGGGTTTCCTAAACGTAATAAATTCATTGAAAAATGTATCGCTGTTTGATTTTTTTTCCCACCATTTCACTACAACTTAGTTTTACTTTTTTAAAAAAAAAATAACAAGAGTATAATCGCTTCCATATAATTATTTAGGGAAAATGTCATTTCACTGTTTTTAATCTCCTTGTCGATGGCTTTTGTTGAGCCTTACTATCTTGCAATTTGTGACAGTAGAGAGTACAGGGGGAGGGGGTGTTAATGCATTATGTGTACACATTAATGTGTAATGTCATAAAGGATTATCTACTGTTTTGGTGGAGGAAATTAGCAATTAAGTGCGCTTCGGATTAATATTGGTGGCATTTCATCAAAAAGTAGATTAAGAGTTAAAAGGGCACATTTTCTAAGAACCTAAGTGTCTCAGATCTTTATTATAGCCATTTCAAACTTCATTTACAGGGATAGTTTTGACACAAATGCAGTTTATGGTAATGTAACAATCTTCCCATGAAACATAAAAGGATTATTACAGAATGCTAAGCTAATTTTGAGAGTATTTTTATGATTCTTAGCTCATTAGTTCTTTGATGTGATGGAAGAAGAGTCCCATTAACGGAAATAGACAGCACTACAGTGCTTGGTGAATTCTAAATACATGACCCTTCCATTAAATCGTGCAACAAAAATGGTTTCATGATAAATCAATGAAGTTTCAAGTATTGCTGTAACCAACAGAGACAAAAAATCTCTTCCCCCTTTTATTACTCAGCAATTCACAATGGGAAGGAATAACCAAGTTTATACACAGAGAGTTTATCGTGCACTGTTTGCTCATCTTGTGGATGTTTTTGTAGCACACTTGGGACATTGCTGTGCGCAATTGGCTGCCGCGTTTGCCCACAAATATGCAGTCAATTCACTTTACAGTGTGTTCTATGAAGCGCTTTGGGATGTCCTCCCGACGTGAAAAGCGCTATATCAAATGCAATTATTATTATTATGGGAATTTCATTGATAAGCACATACGTAAAGCTTTGCTACAGTTCATGAACAATGCACGACAATCTTCGCAGAGTGCTATGGCTTTAAGCTGTTTCATCAGCAGCGAACACAGCAATTACCTGATTTGTTTCTGATTTGTAGGAATTCTACGTGTCGGTGTCGGATGATTCGCGAATGATTCCTGCTCTGAAGGAACAGCTTCCGGAGTTGGAGAAGCTGGTAAAACCAAAGTACGTCATTTCCTTTATTCGTTGCCAGACCTCAAAGTTGAAATAGCTTGATATCATTAATGGTTAGAAATGAGCCTTTTGTGTGTGGTTGCCAAGTTTTATCTTTGCTGTTGTGTTTAAATATTGAATCCAGTCCCACAACATAATGCCCTTGTTTGACGTGGTTGAATATGTACACAGAGTTGAGACCTCAGTCTACTGTTTGATGTTAGAATAGAGGATTTGTGATCACTACCTCCAGTCTCTACTGCGTACCGTCTTGTACTGCGTTTTGCCCACAAATGTTCCATAAGGGAGAAGAAGAAATGGTGATGTTGTACAAAGTTAAATTTAACTGATAGGAGGACAAAATCTGATGCTTTTGCTGGAGCCAACTCAGCCATCAAGTTGATGGCATTTTCAATAGGCTGGCTGAGTTTATATTCATAACCTGAAATGGAAAATGTTATCGGAATCAATCATCAAACCATCTAAGATTTAGTAACACTATTCCCCCCTCCCCCCGCTCCCTCCCAACCCATGTGTGTTAGCTTCCTACACTCTTTCAGAACACAACATGCCGTTGTACTGAACATTGGATGCTAGTCATAGATAAACCTCTTGCTTTTCAAGAGGGAGAGGGGAAAGGATGACTGAAAGCACTGTCAAAGAGGTACGTTTTTGAGATGGGCCTTGAACAAGGGAGGTAACTCGCGAGTCGGAATGGAGATCCAGAGAGCGGAGGCAGGTGGCTGAAGGCCCAGCTTCGTGACAGGGCGGGGGACACGAGGAGCCGGTTGACCGAAGGGAGTGGCTGGGTTCGGTATGACAGAAGGAAGTCAAAAAGTAGATGGGGTGAGATTGCGGAGAGATTTTATGATGACAATACTCAGTATGCAGCCAAACAAGTTAGTAATGATCAGCTGTTTTATAAGAGAGAAGAGAGCTACACAATGGTGGCAGTTGTGTTGTTCTGACCGGAAAGAGCAACGCTGAACAATGTGTATGCCCTGATAGCAAGACGTGTGCCAAAGGAAGGCAATCAAGCTTTGAAGTTGTTCATTCCTCCCTCCCTCCCTCCCCAAGGTGACTAAATAAACATTGGTTATCTCTAACCTTCAAACGCTTTCTTCTACTTCAATCATTTTCTGTCGCTCATAATTTCCCTTCTATAACTTGAGCACTTTGTTTTTGAATTTTACAGCCCCCACAATAGATAATGCCTGGAGAGACCAAAGTTACCGCTTTCTCAGTTTGCTTCCCAGGATACAGTAGCAGTTTTCCACAAGTAATAATTAACCCTTAAAAGTTGTCCAACTGAGATCTCCAAACAGCTCTCGATAAACAAAGTCACTGTGGAAACTAAGCCGTTAGTCCCTGGTTTGTGCTGCATTAGATGAATTCAGGAAACGTTGCACATTGGTTAAAAAGCATATTTGACTGAGTATTTTACTGGACTGAGAATTTTATTGTTTCCATGCCCATGATATGTGTGGCAGCCTGGCTCCGAGGTAGCTCTCTTGCCTCTGAATCAGAGAGTTGCGGGTTCAATCCCCAAATCGGGACTTGAACTCTCAAGCTGATACACCAATGCAGTGGTGGGGGGGGGTTGCATTTCTGGAGGTGCTGTCCTTCGGATGATATCTCACCTGCCCGTTCAGGTGGACGTTAAAGGTTCCATCCCACTATTCAATAAAAGAACAGAGTTTCCCCCTGTGCGAATTGGCTGCCACGTTTGCCCACAAGCACAGTCACCACATTTCACAGTAAATCCTGTGCGGCACTTTGGGACGTTCATCTCAACATGAGAGGACTATTATTAATATAAGGAACTTAACTATTTCCACGGAGGAGGTATATTAATCTTGCCATATTTCTGTAGAAATGCGTTCTAGGGCACTAGGTGGTGCTGTGTATTTGAAAATTGAGTGGTGATCCCATCGTTTCAAGGGAAGCCCATACAGATCGACCAGCCTTGTGTCTCTGATGCTTTTCAGTCAGCACAATGATGTGAGATTTTCTGTCACAAATTAATTCCATTTCCTTTGGTCGTTATTTATTGTCTCAGGAGGAAAAACAAAGGAATTGTATATTTTCCCTTAGCTATGTACATGCTCATACTGTGTATTTGTTGTGCAGTTTGGAAGAAGCAAGCAGCAAGACATCTCAGAAAAAGGTAAGAAAAGGGCGTAAATTGACTGCAATCTCTGGATGTTTGAGCGCAATCCTTTGTATTACTTCACCAAATAGTTTTTAAGTACTTTTCAAGTTTTTGTCTGAATGACGCGATTACAGTGTTCCATATTTGTAGCTGAGAAAACAACAACATTGTTCAATTTTTTTTTTATCTACAGCACAAAATTATTTTGCGCCAGTTCAGTATTGGTGAGGAAAGACTCCAAAAGCGACAACCTATAAGAAGTATCGATGAAAGTAAGTGATGGATTGAATGCGGGTTTGAAACTCTAGCATTGACAGCAAAATGTAACAAATGGCAATGTTTCCATTCATTACTACCTTGATAAAGCCCCACATCTGCCAAATATATCTGAATTCTTTAAATATATTTTCTGTCTAACCTATTTTGAAAGGTCTTGCTTGCTAATAGAGATTCACAATAATAATCACAGTCACATGCGGATACAATAGAACTTGTGGTTCCATGTGTGGGCAGTATGTGCATAATTCAGTCAAGGGGGTGAATTTTTAAAAAATATAACTACTTCATTTAAATCCCCAAAGACTATGTCCTGGCCCATTAGCCTAACTCTAAATACCCATTAGGCACTGTCATGTAGACAGACAAATGTGCTTAACTCTGCTAATAGCACAGTAAAACAAGCACAATTTGTGCTATATATGTTTTTATGGTGACTTTACACTTTTTGATCACCAAGTTATGCGTACTATTAGTTTGATTTACGTCAAAGCCGCCCAAAGTTTATTCCAGTTTTTGTTTGCTCGTTGAATGTACATGTTTTATGGTGAAAGGTATGGTTTGCATTAAATATGTACCCTGAAAATAGTTGATATAGTCCTTGATACCCACATTGTAAGGGGTATTTTCTATAGTAGCTCTACTAGTGAAAGATCCCTAAGTAATATTTTATTATGTAATGGACCATAGTATAATGGAAAAATGAATGCTAGAAAATGATTTCATAATTGAAAGTAACCAGGAATGCACTGTAAGAGAAACTGGTTACACATGAATCAAATGTTAGCAATATTACTCTAAACTATAATATCAGAGTGTATCACCATGGGTACTGCCTTGAGGCTGCAAGATTTCAAAACCCCAGCAATTAATTATTAAAAAGCTCATTTAAACAGATTAATAGCTGATTTTGCATTGTCATAAGGAAACTCAACAGGAGAACATGACCTTACGTGACACAATATGAATTGTGCTGCTATTATGATCACAGGTTAAACAATTATGGTAGTTAATTCTTTGTTTCAATTTAGTTTTCCTGAAATCCTGACCCGTTAAGAGTCAGATGTCCGTGTGCTATGTATTTCAGTTTTTAATATGTTCCACCACCCTTGGAATGGAGTAGTGTGAGATATGATCTTTATCAGGCCCCAGATGAGTTCAGCCATTCTCATTCCACTACTTTACATTAAATCCTCATCCCAAATCAGGATCATGGCTTTTTGAAGCATTTTCCCTATTTCCTTCCATTGAAATACATTCCATGGGTTTGGTAGCATTGAGGTCCCTCAGTCAGGGAAGCGTGTTCTTTATATCCTCGCCTGGGCAGGCAATAAGTGTTGGCAGGTATTTGATTTGACCATGGGAGGGCTTTGCAGCTGTGTCCAATTTAATCCTTGGTCGATGTACACACGTGCTCTTTCCAACAGGGGTCACTGAATAAGAATCGAGAATAGTAACCCTGGCTGATTCTCATCTCCTGGGCCAGTGTGGCTTGAGCTAGTCAGTCACTGCCATGGAAGCAAGAGGGTAGCATGTTTGGTCTCTATGTTCCTGTATAGGCAGAATGACCATTAGAAACATAGGAACAGGAGTAGGCCATTCAGCCCCCGCGAGCCTGTTCTGTAGTTCATTCTATTAGATCATGGCTGATCTGTACCTCAAGTCCAAACACCCGGCTCTGACCCATATCCCTCAGTAGCCTGACCTAACAAAGATCTATCCACCTCAGTCTTGAAAACTTGAATGGATTCAACATCTACATAGTGTAACATTTAGGAGCTCAATATGGGAAAGAAATGAGGACTTATTTTTTTTTAACCCCAATCTGAAATTGTCAATCAATATATTCTCTCTGTAATCATGCAGTTCCTCTATTTTTTTTTGTCCTTGTAGTTCTCTTCAAGGTTTACTGCGCTGATCATACGTACATCACAATCCGTGTGCCAGTCGCTGCCTCTGTAAAGGAAGTGATCAGTGCTGTAGCTGACAAACTTGGCTCAGGAGAAGACCTGATTCTGGTAAAAATCAGCTCAGCTGGAGGTAGGTACTTCCATATGCATTGTAAAACGTAAGCTTTTGAATTATATTTTATAGAGCTATCCAAAAGAATTGTGCTTGACTTTGTAATATAGTACTTCTAGTTATTTTGGTAAGGAGATCGTTTAGCTGCAGGGTCAATTTAATCGGCTACAAGGAATGAAAGTATTGACGCAAGCTTATTTCTGACTTAGAATTGTTCCCCATAAGCACTGAAGGGTTAAATTAATGGAGTTAAGTGGAGCCCAACTCATGCGTTCAGTCGAAAACCTATTGTTTCTTGAGTTCATTCTTTAAGGCAAAATAGTGCAAAAATAAACCGGCAATGAATGGTAATATTAAACGTTTCAACAATACATCAGTGCCAGGAGTGATGTGGTGTTTGTATGAATCATTCATTATTTAGCCATCTTACAACCTCTTAAAGTAACTTAACCTCCTTTAGGCCTCAGTGTGATAGCATGCGAGGTTCTTGCCCGAGACAGCAGGTGGGCACCTTGCCAAAACTGCTCTTAGGCAGGCTCGCTCGGCTACGTGTGTGTGTGTGTGTGTGAGCGAGGTTGTATAATGTGCCCTCTGATCTCTGCACGGAGAGGCATCCTGCTGCGTGTTCACCACAGCGCCCAAGATCAGGAAACCCCCATGTGGACGTTGACGGTCACAAATCACCCTCCGTGGGATCAGTGTATTTATGCACCGACATCAAAGCGTTGTGCCATCAACATCATTAAGTTTTAAAAAAAAATTAGATTGCATTAAGTGAGTAGGTTGACTTCAGCCGACAATTGACGTTTTCTCATTAATTCTTCCCTTTCTTTCAGAAAGAGTAGTACTGAAGCCTAATGATGTTTCAGTTTTCACTAGTTTGAATGTAAATGGCCGCCTGTTTGTCTGCCCGAGGGAACATTTTGACTCTCTGGTATGTAAGCTCTGAATATCAGTAATGTAAATACTTCAACCAGGAACAGCGAACAAAATCAATCTATTTCAGATTAAAATGAGAAACTCATTCGTATCAGATTTAAACTGGTTGATGATAAACATCATCAACTTTAGAAAGCCAGAGAGCCCTTTGCAATATTACAGACTCTTAAAACGAAATACCTGAGGTATATTGAGTTATTGTTACGATCTTCCCCAAAGATAGTAGTATTATTACTATTTTATTCTTTATTATTTAATCAAAATGCTTGGCTGGCTGTTTTAACTTATCCACAATATCTCTTCTCTGTCATGTTTATCTGCTGACCATATCCTCCACAGTCGATTGTCTTTGTAAACGTGGAATTGATGTTGAATCACAACAACAGTTGTTACTTTTTTACTACATCAACAACAAAATTACATTTGTACAGCGCCTTTCATGTCGGGAGGACGTCCCAAGGCGCTGGACAGACAGAGTTTCGGGGTGAGGGACTGGGGGAGGGCAGGGGGGCAAGCAGGGAGATCGAAAGCATGGTCGAAGAGGACTTTAGGGCACTTTACTACAGGGCACTTTAGACCCTTTATTTTAACTATATTAGAAATGACGATGATTAAGTGCAGGTTATGAGAATATAATTTTCACAGTTTTAGTTTTCTAGTTCCTAAGCCAACACATAAATAATATCTCAGGATACAATGTGTAGTCTCGTAAGCGACTGCCAAGGACAATGAAGTTGAATTGGATGGATCTTAGTCTACCTTCGTTGAGCAAATTCTTATCTTATGTTCTAAGCCTTCTTGCCAAATACAATAACACTGAAAAGTTCTTGCTGTAGTCACAGACGGCCTTTGCTTGGTTAGAATCTGGTCCTTTTTCACACTGAATTTCCTTTGTAATTGTTAAAAAAAAAAATAATGACACATTGAGTTTGCACTCTCTGTGGATTATGTCAATCAAGGGTGTGATTTTTTTTCTCGTCAAGTCATTTTCTATTTTTTTTTGTAATGAAAGTTGTTTTTTTCTATTCCATGTTTGTCTTTCTTTGATTTTTCGCAGACTCCACTGCCTGAACAAGAAGGGCTGTCTACTGGAACAATGACAATTTTTGAATTAATGAGTTCTAAAGATTTGGCCCACCAGATAACAATATATGATTGGGAGCTGTTCAATTGTGTCCATGAGGTATGCATCTGGATCAAACGCAATTGCAAACATCGAGCAATTGCATTTTTTTCAGGCAATTAATTTCCGTACAGTTTTGCTAGTTTAAAATAACAAGCGATTCAGTAGTAATACAGACTTTCACTGCAATTTTTACGTCTAGCTAATATTAAAATTGCGCTAAGGCACCAATTTTATATTGAATTGTGTTTTGAAAAAGAAAAGTAAAGATCACATATGGATTGCTCCTATATGATTAGTATTGCTAATTGACATTGAAGTGCTGTGCCTCAGGGAAAGAGACATTTAATATCTCAAGTTCTTTCACAAATAATTGCTGCCTAGTGTAATGACTAGTTTTGCCCATTGCTTTACATTTTTCTTGAAACTAATACAGTGGCTAAAGTTTGAGGAAAAGGTGTCAACCATCTGAGGAATTGATTTTAAATAGCAATTATTTAAAAATAATTGAGACATCTCAATGCCGTGATAAGGCGCTATATCAAATGCAAGTATTATTAATTAGAACTATTTTACTAATGTCTTATGCTTGGAGTAGCAGCAGTGTGGTGACTTATTCCTGCTGTCTTAGATTTAGTGTTATAAAATGAATGCATTGTTTATTCCTCCTGGCACGAAAGCATGAATGCAGATTAAATTTTTGTGAATTACAGTACTTGAACTTGGAGTATAAACTAAAAAAAAATCAGATGAATCCAGCATCCCACTTGAATGTTTTACAGGAAAAAAATGACCTGTGCGTAATCAGCTGGAACTTGACATGAGGCAAAATATCTTCCCTTAAAAAGCTAGGAAATGCTGTGATACAATAGAAACAAGTGGTGTTTTGGCACCAGAAATGGTTAGATGTTTAATACCAAGATTTTTGGTACTTTGCCAGTGACTTCAATGCAACTGCTTTCTGTTTCAATTTGTGGAGACTGGTTCCTATTAAGATAGAGAAAATCCTTTTCAAAGTACACATACGTACCCAGTGAATCCACAAGAATTCTGGTAGACGTTTAAGGTTTTTCAAATATTTTGTTGAGTAACAACTTTCTACATAGCCTTTGAAGTTTTCTAGTTTTTTTCCTCCCCTCCCCCACCATCTCCCTCTTTATATTAAGTCCTCGACATGAAGATCAACATGATTGGCTTTTTGCCATTATCCAATTGGTAGCCATGGGACAGTAGATAGATCCATCCTGGGGTGACATACCCTCTAATTTCCACCTTTCCTCCTGTGGGGAAATAAAGGGGTCTGTGCAGATCAGAAACGTGCTGTGAAAATTGCTTGTACAATGTTATATTCTAGCACAATGTGCATTTTTACAGCTCCAATACTCAATGTCATACTTTGCCAAATACTCGTCAAATCTTTCCCAATTTGAAACGCGCTAAGTTTTTTTTTTAAGTTGTTTTGTAAACGAAAATTTACCTTTAAAAACATTTGGCAAGTCACTAAATTATTGAAGTGTATTTTCAAACTGTAAGCATAATAATCTATGATTTAATATTGCTGATAAACTCACTGCAAGTTTGCTTACCTTCACAAGCTGGAACTAGTGTATCATACATTTGGAAGACAGAACTTCAAGAAGACCACAGCTAATCTGGATCTGTTCCTGAGAAGATTTAACGAGATTCAGTTCTGGGTTGTAACTGAGACCTGCCTCTGTCCTCAGCTCAGCAAACGTGTCCAGCTTCTGAAGAAGTTTATCAAAGTCGCAGCTCAGTAAGTATCCTAGGTTTTACGCACAATAATTTACCTTTTTCAATGAAAAAAAGCAATAATTCCAAAGCGTATAAAATTGGTAATCCTGTATTGCTGCAGCATTCTTGTATGTGAGAAATTGCAGTGAATTTTGCATGTTCTTCACAGGTGAGGAGAATCTCATAACTCAGAAGCTTCAAGTAAACAAGAGCGGGTTCTCCTCAGAGTGGCAGTTAATGGGGCATTTGGGAGATTTGGCATTTACTGTGACCAAACAAACAGATACACCAAATATCTGATCATGTAATGCAGTCCCTTTCCTGTGTACTGACCGGCATTGTTATTGTATCGCATTCTTAACCTTAACCCTTGCAATCGGGGGTGGACTGGGTATATGGGAAATTGGGAAATTTGCTGAGTGCCAATATCAATGGTTCCTGAGCCCTCCCTCGCTCCCCCCTCCCCATGATTGGTGAGGAAAATCTCATGGTTGCAAGTAAACAAGGTTGTGGTGTGCTAGGATTGACTGCTACCCCAGATTCCACCTTTGAAGGAGGAAGCACTAATGCAACAATACATGCTTGGCTACCACCAAATAGTTACCCCTGTGATACATTCCCTGACGTCTCCTATTTAAACCACAAACTGTTTGCTGTGCTCTGCTATTGTGTTTTTTCCCCCCTTGGTGCTAAGCCTGTGTAAAAATTTCAGCATGCACGAGGGAATGTGTTGGAGAGGAACATGCTTTGAATGCTATTTTTTTTTCCTTTTGTCGTTTGGAGCAAATAATTAACTGAAAGCCAATGTAGAGTGATTGAGCTCATCTCACTGGAGCCAACTTCCAACCATTCAACAGGATTCATTCCCTACTGCAGTGCAATCTGCACAACGTCCCATGTCTGCTAGGAAAACAATATATTTGCGATTGACGTATGTGTTGAATCAGAGGAACAGTTTTAATGAGCAGTGGAACTCCCACGATGACACAGCACACCTCTGTGGAGGGGATTCAGGCTGCATTGTCATGAGCAGAAAGGTGCAGAAATAGACTGATTGAATCTTGACTAGAATAGCATCCTATTGGGCTTGCAAGGTAACATTTTCATCTTTGCCGGTTGCTTGAATGGATTATCTTGAAGCAATGGGGTGCCTTACCCGAAGGATTATTCCACTAACCTGGTCAATAGCAGTAAAGTCCACCAATTTGTCACTAACTTGTCATCAAAGCAGTTTATTATTTTCTGAAGGCAAGCTGTTGAGTGAGGCAGGGATTCAAAATGCTTCACTATTTTATGCAAACTTTCATCCGACACTATGTAAATACTCCAACTGGTGGAACCATTGCTCAGTGGGTAGGATGTGGGCAAGAGGATGGGGGTAATTACTCTCACGCCTTTCATGCTGAGCTGTGATGCTCTGGGTTAGGGTGAGGATGTCAAATGACTATCCTCCTTGGGTGGGAGAAGGAGAGGGAGATGTTAAGCAGGGTCTCCTTGAAGTTGAGCTGGCTCCAAGGCTTGGCGATGGGGAATGTTGGAATCAAGTTTAACCCTCCATAGTCCTGAACCACACGAGTCCATTGTACTGCAGGATACAGCTGATCGATCGGTAGTTAATCTAATTCATCATATTGGAAGGACAAACCGGTCACTAGGAATAAAGATTCAAGGGGCTCAGCTATTGATAACCCTGGAAAACAAAGGCATAACTGATAGGATGGTCCTAGCTTGTGGGAATGTTGGCTTTTATGAGTTCATCATTGCATTGTTTGGACAATCCTGTTAATTATATTTTCAATCCAGAAGTCATGAGCTGAAGTGAAAACTCACAACCAAAACACAAATCCAAAGCCCTTTTTTATCATGCCTGTACAATATATTTTAGCTGAAAATTCCATCCAAGAAATAAATTCTCTGCAAACGTACATTATGTGTAAACACAGTTTATGTAATGAAAAATTAAGTAGTTAACTGCATACTACCAACTCAATGCAGTTGTGTGTTTGCAAAAGTCAGACTAATGGTAGTAATTGCTAGTTCTCTATTGATATTTCCAATATGATTTCCTTTTCAGTTGCAAAGAATACAGAAACCTGAACTCCTTTTTTGCTATTGTAATGGGACTGAGCAACGTGGCTGTGAGTCGTCTCTCGCAGACATGGGAGGTAGGTACTTTCATCAGCATAATGTACTTTAAGATCCATTTGTATTGATTAGAAGTTAATTTGCAACTAAATAGAGGCACGCAGCTTCGAGTACTTACAAAATTGCGTTGAATTATATTCTATCCAAAGCAGCTTGATTTAGAACTCGTATCATACATGTGGTTTAAGCTCCTGTACCTAAGGGCGCTTGTGAAAGCTTATAAATACCCTACTTCTATTGGCAAATTTCAAATGGCACATATAGGCAGTTTTATTTTGTGTGGATCATTTTATGCTTCCAGTATTGAAACTGCCCTTTGGACATATTTCCCCTTTAATAATGTATATCCGAACCAATTGATGAAATATTTTAATGAACTGAGCAGTGTAGGACCATCAATCTATATTGATTTAAATGAAAACTCCCCTCACACTGGGAAATGTTCCCCAGGCTCTGCTGGTTATTATTACACAAACCACCAAAGCGCGGCAGGTACACAGTAATCCAAAGCAGATTGGAGATGTAGACATGTACTCAAACCTATCAATTAAAGCCATAAGAGGTAGCTTTAGAAATACTGCACTACTTTTTTTGAACAAAACGTACACATTTTATACTAAAAGGCCCCAGTATTTTTTTACCCCAAACCGTAAATGAATAATTTCTGGTATTCGTAAAGATTTGCTTGTTTCTGCTTGAAGTGATATTTCAAGGTTTATAAGTACATCCTAACCAGGAATGATATTTGCTAAACGCGTACTCTCATAAAGCAGGTTACCCAACTAACCTCACTTGTGGGAAGTTTTGTAAAGTTACATTGCTGCCTGTGACTCTGTTGTAACATCTGTGTTTGTCGTACAGTATAACAATCCGGCATTATCTTCACAGAAACTTCCAAGCAAGTTCAAGAAGATCTATTCGGAATTTGAAAGTTTGATGGTTTGTATACAACTTTTAAAGAGTATTGAAGATGATGATCCGTTTATCAACTTTGCTTAATCAGGAGTTGAGTTATGATGGAACAGCTGTATGGCATTGGCACGTTGGCTTCTTATTCTGAATTATATCCAATGGGAGTTGGCTGGTTTCCCAACCCTCAAACGTTTAAATATGAGGAGAACAAAAAGCTGTGTTTAACAGCAAATGGAGCTGGAGCTTCCAACTACTCACAAAGACAAAAAAAAATATCATTTCCGTACAATTAGTAAGGCACCCAGATACCCTTTGTTTCATTCGCTCCTACCTATTCCATTTTTTTTCTCAATTATATTCTGTTCTTTCTTGTTGTCCCTTCATCGCAGTTTGCGGTTTCTTTGTTGCGGTTTCCGTGTTCTCTCTTCCCTCTTTATCCTTATTGCGACCTCTTTTCTGTCCCCCTGTTTTTTTTTTTAAAAAAAATTCTCTCTCTGTTTCACTCCCTTTCCTCGTTTAATCTTTCTCCCGCGTGATATCGCACTCATAACATCACCTCGTTGAGAACTGCTGACATCAGAAAAAGAACAACTGTACTCGCTCCAAACCTCACTCTTCCCAGGATACCCGATAAGTGTTCCACAAGTATATTAGGAGTGCTACAGTCAATTTATAGCAGTACGTGTCAATGAGCCTTTTATCCTTACGGTCAATTTCCTAGCTGTGCGGGCTGTATATTTCGCTGAAAGTTAAAGCTCCTGTTATACTGTATCTAGAAACTACGCTTTTGTTTTGATTCCTGCAAACTTTTTTTCCCTCTGCATGAAATAAATATTGAATACAAACGTGAAATTAATTTACTGAACACTCCTCTTCAGGATCCCTCCAGGAACCACAGAGCTTACAGGCTGACAGTAGCTAAGCTGGAATCGCCCATCATTCCCTTCATGCCTTTACTTATAAAAGGTAAACCACATCCTAGTTTTCATGTGTTCACGTTTCAGTGCAAAGCCAGTTCGGTCGAGCCAAAAGATTGCAAATATTTTTTGTATTGTTGTACTGGTGCCTCCAATATTGTGATGTCGCTATATAAATAATTACAATAAATAGTTAAAAATGGTTTTGCTGCGTTATCGAATAATCAGTTAAAGAACAGTCTGTGTTTGTGTGTGTAGATGTGAATGCAGTTTGAGATCTTACATTTTTTTAATAAAAATTGCTTATAACCTGCATTTCTTTCTTTATAGATATGACATTTACTCACGAAGGCAACAAAACTTTCATCGATAATCTTGTCAATTTTGAAAAAATGGTAAGCTTCCAAATGTTGGGACTTTTATGTGTTTTTTTTTGTTAACCTGTTATCCAACTGGGTATAATAGTAACTTTCAAAAATAAAGCGATTGGTACAAATATCAATCACATGTTGATTGATTCCAAGATATTTTGGAATTAATTATGTTTTGGCAAAAACATGATTTTGTTGACTGCTGGTTCTTTTCTTTGATAACAAATGTAATAGATTTTCTAAGAAGGTTAGTAAATGCCCATTCTTCGGTTGATTTTGTGTTTTTTAAAACTCTTTCAGCATATGATTGGAAATACCATCAGAACAGTGAGATACTGCAGAAGTCAATCTTTCAGTAAGTTCCTAATATATAGAAGTGAGCACATTGCTGTTAAAATCTTCATTTTTATTCTCTCTGGGTCAAAAATACCAAAGGATTCAAAAGGTTTATTTCTTTCCCTAGCCCATGATTCTATTCGAAAAGAGAAGAGAGTTTCTCCCAATGTCCTGGCGTAAAATCCCCCAAATAAAATTGGTCATTCACTTCATGACTGACAGTGGAACATTGTTGTGCACTAATTGGCTGCTGAATTTGTCGACAAATAATAGTCACTGCACTTTACAGTGATCACTTTGAGATGTCCTCCTGACATGAAAGACTCTCTATCAAATGTAAAGAATATTTATTACTGTACTCAATATTTCAGGTTTCTTTTAATCTAACAATGTTTCTGCTTCTTTAGATACAGATTCCATTGCAAACAAGAACCATCAGGATGTGCGGGTGTATGTCCGACAGCTAAATGTAATTGATAATCAGAGGACTTTATCACAACTGTCTCACAGGCTGGAGCCACGTCGATCCTAAAGACCTACATTTCCTACTAGATAATATTTATTGTATTGTAGCACAAAGGGCATTTCATGGTTTGCAGTATTAAGAATAAACGTTAATGGAACTGGGCTGTATTGTAACCGCCTTCATTCCAGAGAGAAGTTGATGGTTCTGGATTGGAATCAACTTTTAAGTCCCTACTTTTTAGCTAAACTGCCTCTTCTTCTAAGATTTGA
>NW_024704747.1:25954131-25986631 GCF_018977255.1 Callorhinchus milii | reverse complement strand
CTTCTAACTCACATTGTAATCTACATTTTCAGAAATTTAAGTATATTATCAGAATTTAAAGGACTTATATATTGCAATGAGTTTTATTTAAACAAAATAAAAGTAGTTGGGTCACATAGTTTTACATAGTGCAGAGTCTGCAACAGAGAACAACATTTCACATTATCCTTAATCTGAATATTACAAAGTAATAAATACGATTAATTTTATTCTCTGTAATCTCCTTAATCTAGGTTTTATGATAAATCACGACAAAAAAAATCAGGGCTCACTTTAATATGAATAAATAGACCAGGTCAACAGTTTAGGGTAATTTATATTATTTTATTTGGGTGGGAGATGATATAAAAGTTGGGTCTATTTGTTTTCATAATAAGAACAATAAGAACAATCCTTGCATTTGATATAGCACCTTATCACGTCTTCGAGACATCTCAAAGCGCTTCACAGAATTTACCGTAAAGTGAATTGACTGTATATTTTGTAGGCGAAATAACAATGCAAAACAATGTCTATGCAAATGGTGTTGTCTACTGTTTTCTCCAAAGTAATGAGACACAAGATACCATAGTTAACGTTCCTTTCTACTCTGCACAACAAATTGTGAGTATTTGGGTGTTCTTGTCTTTTTGAATTATTCTGAGATACCGTTTCATATCCCGAGCAAATAGGCAGTTATTTTCCCCCAAGGGTTCAGAAGGGCATAGGATTTCATTTGTACAGAAAATTGTTTCCTCGGATTTCAATCTCCCTTGTTAGATATTACTAAACATGCTGTAGAAGAACACTTATGGCTTTTTCATCTAAAACATTTTCTAACTATAAATAAAAGATTTCTACAAATTTCAGTCCAATAGAGCAGAAAGTAGTATACATTAATATTATATATAAATAAAAAATCAGATATCAGAATAAAGGCAATGGAATCCGTCACACAGGTAAATTAAGGCAACTATTGAATCAATAACATTCTATGATCATAAACTATGAAAACCATTATACTAGAAGCCCTCACTATAACATGCTGTGTTATAGCACAGGTGCAGTCCCAGAACGATGCAAATAAAAATCACATTTCAATGTTGGTTACGCTGCTATAGTACAGTAACATTACCAGATTGTTAACTCCAGCTTCCGAGTTTAAAAAGGATGACATTTTTATACAAACTTTGTAAGTAGAAAACTTCAGCAAGACTTGTGGGGTATGTATTTTTACATCCACTTGTGAGGATCTTGTAACAGCTTTGACGCTTGCTTTTGAATTACCAAATCAGCTCATGCTTGAGAAATAAGCACGGATCTCCAATACAGTAACTTCAACATTATAAAGGCCGTGTACAGAATTTCCCTGAAAACTTGCTGCGTTTCTGATAAATCCTACAGTAATTATGTTTCAAGATGGAAAAAGAGCTAAAAATGAGAAGAAACCTGGAAGTGCACATAAGAAATATCAGAACATTTAATGGCAGTGCAATATATATTGCATGTATTACGCAAGACAAATACTTTGGGTGGAGTTCAAAGCTGAAACTGAGCCTTGAGATTAATTTGCGGTCATGACATTTGGTGTATTGCCTTTATTGTTATCTCACAGCCCATCTAATTGGTACCCTATAACACCTGCATCAACACTATAACTGGATGTTTTTTAATGGATAATATTGAAATGCTCTTAAATGATCTGCAGCATTGGTTAGCACCAATGGTGGATTCCAATTCTGGTAATATAACCTCCCTCCACCCCACCCAAAAAAAAACCACAATTAGAAAATATATAAAATATGATGGCCTTTTCCAGTATAGGACCTTTTAGAAAGTCATCAGTTCATGACACCTACCATCCCATTGATCATTCAGTAATATTAGGATTTTAATTATTATGTCCTGCACAAAGAGGATGTGAGAATCAGAGTTTTTAGTCCATTGTAGACTGCTTAAGGCCTTATAACAAGTACATTACAGATTTCTTTATAATTTAATATAAAATTAATTAAAAATAAGCTTTTTTTAAAAAAACATACTTATGGCTGACATGCTGACCCCAGTTATCATTTTGCAATTGATGGCGCACTCCTAGAGACTGAAAAAGTGATACATCATGCTTCATGTCAAGTCAACGTGGTCCTTTATTTCAGTCTTCCAACAACAGATGATCATTTAATCTGCCTCTTAGATTCTTCAAGCCTAAGATTACCATTCTAGGTAATAAATGTAGATGTTTTTGTACAATGGTAGCACAGGATAGTTCTCAGAATAATATTATGCACGCTAAAATATTAACAAATATTAAATGTTTAGTTTTCTTTTAATGGGCCACAAGTTCAAATTAATTATAAATACTCTGAATTCGAGTATTTCCCATATCACGTGGTTGTTAAATGCACTAATACTGAGGAACTAAGCTATAAGGACAAGGAAAGTTCTATGATTGACTGTGGGTTCTCTGAATTGGTTAAAGCATTGATAGGGGTTCTACAGTTGAGACTCAGTGCTCTTGGACCATGGAGGTGGGAAATGCTACCAGGGTTCCTGCTCCTAATTGCCATTCAATAACCCTGCTGGAAGGGTGCATGTGTGGAGGTTGTGTGAAGACGAGATCAGGCTTGGCTGCAATGCACCCACAGTTGAATAACCTGCTGACATCTCACTGTCAATGTTCATGCATAATGAATAGCGAGAAGAACAAGCTACTGGAGTGGATGGTGCCTGTAGAATGGTACAGGAGAGAATTGCGTAATAAAATTATACAAATGTGCAGTGCCTTCAGAAAAAAAGGGCTGAAAATTGGTGGGAAAATTTGCATTGATTTAGTAGTATATATGCTACCTCACCTCTAGAGGTGAGGGGATTGGTTTTAATTGATTTACTTATTAGAGGTATAGAAACCACAGAAAAACCCTGTCAGGATAGAAGAAATTACAGCATAGAATGATTCAAAGGTATTAGATGGTAAAAGAAATGTGTCAAAAGAAGCTTCTGGAATGGGTTGACTAGATGGTCCACTGCCTGAAACTAGAGTGTATTCCAGTGTATTTGAGCTTCTAATCATATGCTCAACTGGAGTCAACAATTTCAATCTAATCAATGATGGCCTGTTCAGTGAAAGGGAACTAATGAACTACAGTTAACGCATTCTAAATCAAACACAACCTTCATAATTTCTCAATTTAAAGTTCATATTTGGTAATAATGTTACCCGTTTCTTGTTATTATTATCGTTATAAAGTGCTGTTGCTGTGAAATCTGACGCATCACCTAATAGTCAACATGTTGGGGTAAAAACATCATTAATGTACCAAAAGTATTCCATCAAAATACACTCAGTAAAGTGTTCAAAATTAATAATAATTTATAATACTAATAAGTAATAATTCACGACTGTTACGGGACACTGCTGTGCACAATTGGCTGTTGCGTTTCACCCACAAAATATACAGTCACTTTACAATATATAGCGCTTTGAGACGTCTCAACAACGTGATAAGGCACTATATCAAATGCAAGGATTATTATTATATATATAATACCAATACCCTGCTCCCCCCCATACCCATAAACAATTAGAATTCAGGAGTATATCACTTAAGACCTTCACCCTATGCATTTACTGTAAGTATGAGTTCCTGAAATGTTATGTGGTGTACTGGAAGGAATTGGCTTCATGGACTAAATGCTCTTTTCTCACCCATGCTTAAAACTCTTAACGCCCAGTGCTGTATAGATAACAATGACCAATTATTGAAAGGTTTAATAATATGTGTTTTAGATTTCTAACACTCTACTAATTCAGTCTGTATTCCTAGGATAAACAACTATTTAGCAATAAGCTTTACTTCACTATCATACAATATGATGGCTGTCAAATTAGTATTGTGCCTACATCGAATAAACCAATACGCTCTCTCCTTCTCCTCCTCACCTGAAGCTGTTAACTTTGGCTGGGTTACAATTTCACGGGAATCCACAGCTCTCCTGTACCTCACTAAAGTGGCCATTTTTCATGTGTGAGCCCAGACAGTGAATGTCAATGGGCTATTCGACTGTGAAGGGTATCACAGTAGTGCCTGATTCTGTGGCACTGATATCCACACATCTGCACCTTTTATACAGAGGTGACTGGGTAGTGATCTGTGGATTGTAAACTAATGTTGATTTTCCCCTCCCTGACCCTGGGGAATTAAGCACCCAATTGCTGGTCCAGTTAAGATCAACAAACTCAATTTTGACATGCTTTTTTAAAAAAACTAAAATAGAAATTATTATAAA
Source organism: Callorhinchus milii (assembly GCF_018977255.1). Classification (NCBI taxonomy): domain Eukaryota; kingdom Metazoa; phylum Chordata; class Chondrichthyes; order Chimaeriformes; family Callorhinchidae; genus Callorhinchus; species Callorhinchus milii. The sequence continues at coordinate 25,982,365 of NW_024704747.1, read as the reverse complement.
AATAATTCCACACCAAATGATGCATAATTAAATCCATGATACATCCAATAATCTGCATGGTATTACAGGGACACGTGATTCAATTATTAGATCAGAATTGGTAATGTTGTCTCTGCTTTCAAATGAAACCCGCAGAGGTCACTTTTATAATACAAGTAAAGGCTGGGCAATTTCACCAGTTACTGTGCTCAAGAGTAGTCATGTTGATGCATTGCAAACAACCAAAGGTCAACCTTTTACACACATGTATTATCAAATCTGAGAGAAACATCTTTGTTGTGTACTATCTCAAACGACACAGACAGTATGCAGAATGTAATGAGTTCCCCTGTTTGAAGTGTAAAAATGACACTGCGTTTTCCAGTACACTGGGTCAAAGAGTCAAGTATTCAGGGTTAGAAGTCAGAGGCGTCATCTAATTCTGTCTTAAATGATCAATGAAGTGAAAAAAATTGATCACAAAGTAAACAGCTTTACTAATGAAAATAAAACCATTTGCAAGCATCTGGTAACACAATGTCATGACATAGGGCAGAGTCATATAGACTGCAAACTATAAAGGGGCAAAGGGCCATCAGTGAAAAACAATTGACTTTACAAGAAGAAAGATCCTTACATTGAGATTGAATCATGTATAATATAGATGTAATGTAGAAACCATTTAGTGTATTCTATGCAGTTCTGTTGAAAGTTTCAATGACGTGTAAGAAATATTTCTTAACTTAAATATTCCCATAAATTGCAGAGCAATATACATATACTGTATTTTGATTTTCAAACAGGAAAACATTTTACAAAGTTCAGTCACTATTTCCCTTTCCTTTCAAAATGATTTTTAGATAAACTGCTTTTATTATAAAATTAGTCTTTACACAGAAACAATTAATTGTGCAATATGTCGGTTCTATATTTGTTTAAGTGATGATATAAATAATAACTCATTGTTAACCCAAACATTTGTACAAAGATGCTAAAAGGCAATGCAGATCTGTGTGGTTTTGACATATAGTTATAGTAAGATGCAAGGTAGTAATTTAAACAATTTCTGATTTCAAATCATATCAAGAATCCTGTGCCTCAGTATCACTGTCTCAACAGTGGTCATAGCTCAGGGACCCCAACTGGCAAAATGTAAATTCAACAGTTAACAGGTTGATGTGCCCCAATATCAGTGGGAGAAAATTGGAGGGAGGAGAAAGATAACAAAAAATAAAACTTATCCCAAAATAGTGTTTGATGCTCTTTCGTCAGCAGAGTGTATGTCTGTAAGCCATTCTTTAGTTCAGGAACCTAAGAAATTCTGTTTGAAATGTGTCCAAAATAATACTTTTGAACCATGTTGTTTTTATTATATTTGGATTTATAATAATCCCTCCAAAACCAAAAACAATAATAAATTGGTCATTTTCAATCTACGACTGTTTGTGGGACATTGCTGTGCGCAATTGGCTGCCGCGTTCGCCCACAAATATAGTCAATTCACTTTACAGTGTGTTCTGTGAAGCGCTTTGGGACGTCCTCCTGACGTGAAAAGCGCTGTATCAAATGCAAGGATTATTATTATTATTATTATCAACCTATTTTGAACATTTGTTTTAAAAAAGGTGTAAATCAAGAAATTGGAATATTCTATCATATCTGCATATGCCACTTTTATTTACCTGATAAATCAGGAATTATGCCGTGGATTGAGTAAAACAAGGATTGAGTAATAATAGGAATAGAGGTGGAGGCTTTCAGCATCATCCTTTTAGTATTTTTAGAGTCTTGTTGTTGTTGTAGTACAAAGGCAAAAACATTTTTTGTGGTCATTGAATTTGAGAATGAGAATACTATCCGATATCTGCATACAGATACCAAGGCCAAACATTCCCGGGCACTTCCGATGACAGTACAGCTAGTCTGGCTCATCAGCAGGACTTGGAAGGGCAGACAAATCACTGGGGCCAGGAAATCCTCCCACTCAGCTCCTGTTAACCCTGCAAGCCAAAGCCCTAACAGGTAGCATGCAAGCTAGACAAGCAGTGGGAAAGCTTGCCAACAGTGCTATCAATGGCAAGCTATGCAGTTTTAGCTGGTTAAACTTCAGCAGTTACCCCAACACACACTCTGGGGTCCATAAGTCTTGCCTCTTGAGTCTAATATTTTCCAGAGTTAGATAAGCAGGATGTGTCCCTCCAGGGAGAATGCACATTTCATTCCAATAATTTTTCTCTGGAATTTGCATGTATAGGTGAGATGCATGGAATTCTCAGTTTGCTTCTGAGACACTTAAGCATGGCGATTGGGTTTCTGCCTGTGTCAGACACCCTGCTGACCAAAAAAAAAGACATCTCAAAGTACTTCGCAGGATATACTATAAAGTGGAGAAATTGCATATTTTGTAGATGAATTTTAAGGATATTGGCCTTTTCAAGTGTAGCTAGAAAAGCCTGAACATCCTAGGGTCCTTTTGGAAAGTCCTAATGAATAAACCGTAGCCACTTATAGTAATTATTAATAATAATATTAATGCCTTAGATGCAATCTGGATAGTATTCTGATGGCAAATACCTACTTTAATTATATTTCCCTTTCCTCTCAGAAAGTATGTACAGGGTAGTTTGCATGGGAAGCTTCCAATTTCTTGTTTGTTTCTGGTTGCAATAGAATGGAATAAGCAAAGCTATTGGTTGCCAGAGACATGTTGGACAATGTTTCAGACCTTTCTGCCCTAAAAAATAGTTTGTGCAAAGTTATCCTAAATGATCTTTGTGGCTGATCACAACAGAGAAGAAAATGTTGAAATCCAAGAAAGATTTGCACAGCTGTCACATATACTTGATAGAGTCGATGACAGCAATACTTTATCGTAATTGTGTGGCTGACCGGACAGATGCAAGCATTGTAGTTTTGGAGTGCCTGACCAGACACAGGGACAGGAATTGTATTTTTCGGTGCCTGACTAGACACAGAATCAAACATTTCTCAATGGAAAGATTGCGAACATCTGGGGCATAGGAATGCTGAAAAAATGTCCGTCTGCCGAAGCTCTTTAAAGACATTTTCACCTCAGTCCTCGATTCTCATCTTTCGAGAAGACAGAATGGGCATGTAGCTGATTAAAAGCCAGTAACCACTGGCACTGATTTATTTTTAATGTAGCATATTATATAGATAACCAATTACTTTATATTACTTAACTGTACCTGGCAAATGATTTCCAGAACAAGAACCAACCAAAATAGCGTTTTGCAGTAAATGAAAATGTTAAACCCTCTAAATCTTAGCATTCTAACATAATGTTTGGTACAATGGGACAGTTGGCAACATAAATGAAGATATACAACTTTAATAGTTGGAAAATAAAAGGAAGACTAGCTCTAGGCGCTTTGGTTTAAGAGACGAAAAAAGGGATAACTGTAAAACATTGATGGCGTTAACCTTTTCCCCTACAGTCTATCACAGCAAACCAAAGACACTAGCATTGCTGCCGGATCTGAAAATGTTGATTTATGACTTGGCTCATCACTTAGAGCTTTCTAGCAACAGATTGGTCAATGGTAGACACACAGATGGAGGTGGAATAAAGGTCTGTACATCAAATTGGATCTAGAAATAAAAGATGGGTGAGAGGTAAAGCTATGGGTGCAAACATGGAAAAGATAAGCTAACATATTATGAAACATTTGATGTGGTTCAGTTAGTAATTTATTAGAATACAGGAGTTTACTTGGTATCAAATTTGGCTGGCACATTCTATGTAATAAGAAGACGTACTCTGGAGGAGGTGAACTATTTCATGTAGATTTAAAAACATTTCATACAGGACTCCAACTTGAGTTAATGTTCTCAGCATTATAGTACTAAAGAGTTTAATCACATTTTATAACACCTTTCAAATAAAAATCAATGCTAAAGTACTCTATAAAATATAATTGATTAGAAATGGGGGTTGTTATACTGTATGGGCAAACTGTATATGTAATCTGCACCAGCAGCATCCCATAAATGAGTGAAGTTCAGGAAGAAAATGAAAAGGAGAAAAGAAAGAGTAAAAGTGAGGAAAATCAAATGGAGTGGGGGAGCTCAGTGCATACATACCTTATATGTACGCTTCACATACAAGGATAGTGAATCTGGATTTGAAGGATGATTTCAAAATATGCAAAATTAAGGAGCTTCTTACTCAGATACTGCACACATAAAGTAGAGGTGTAAAGTCTAAAGACATGACCGCTGATGAGAATAATAAATTGGTCATTTTCAATCCACGACTGTTTGTGGGACATTGCTGTGCGCAATTGGCTGCCACGTTCGCCCACAAATATACAATCAATTCACTTTACAGTGTGTTCTGTGAAGCGCTTTGGGACGTCCTCCCGAAGTGAAAAGCGCTATATCAAATGCAAGGATTATTATTATATATATATATATATATACTTTGTTGCCTCTAACAGTTTCTCCTCCAGTCCCCACACTGTCATGTCTGGCGTCCCCCAGGGCTCTGTCGTTGGCGCTCTCCTCTTTAATATCTATATGCTCCCCCTTGGTGACATCATCCGCAGACATGGGGTCAACTTCCACATGTATGCAGATGACACCCAACTCTATCTTTCTGCCTCCAACCTCAACTCCAGGACCACTGCTGTCCTGACAGACTGTCTGTTGGACATCAAGTCCTGGATGAGGGCAAACTTCCTACAGTTGAATGTGAACAAGACTGAGGCCCTCCTGATTGGCTCGAGTCAGCACCTCAGGCTCTGGCAGCATCAACCTCCATGGTTGCACACTACAACTCACAGGCAGTCAGGAACCGAGGTGTCTTGTTCGACCCTCAACTGTCTCTTCTTCCCCACATCCAAGCCATGACCCGCTCTGCCTTCCCTCACCTCTGTAACATCGCCCGACTCCGCCACTACCTCACCCCTCAGGCCACTGAAACTCTTGTTCATGCCTTCATCACCTCCAGGCTCGACTATGCAAACCCCCTGCTTGTCGGCCTTCCCAACTCCTCCCTCCACAGGCTGCAGATAATCCAGAACTCTGTAGCCCGTGTCCTCTCCTGCTCCAAACTCCGTGACCCCATCTCCCCCACTCTCGCCCAACTCCATTGGCTCCCTACCCTTCAGAGGATCCAGTTCAAGATCCTGGTCCTCACCTACAAAGCCCTCAATGGCCTCGCCCCACTCTTGTGACCTCCTAAACCCCTACCAATCCGCCCGCTCCTTCCACTCAGCCGGCTCCGGCCTGCTCCACCTCCCCTGACCCACCTGCCCCACCATTGGCGGGAGAGCCTTCAGCCACTCTGCCCTCAACCTCTGGAACTCCATCCCCCAGTCACTCCGCCTCGCCCCCTCCTTAGCCTCCTTCAATCCCGCCTCAAAACCCTCCTCTTTGACCATGCCATCGGCCACCCCCCTTCCCCTCCCCAGCTCGGGTCTGAAATGCTGTACTCTGTCCTGTGCCTTGGGACGTCCTCTCGACGTGAAAGGCGCTATACAAATGTTGTATTCTTGTTGTTAAATGATCATGTCCATGAGGTTTGTATTTTTTAAATTATTACATTGTTATTGGGGTACCCCATTTTATGCCTTACTTCTCGGTTAAGAGAGCAGCCTAGTTTAACGAAAATGATTCCATTGACACAGTCAATCCCACTTTCTTGGCTTTTCTACCAAAAGGCAACTAAGATAAATAACATGGTAAAGGAATCCCAAGTTAGCTTTACTCTTCCTTTCAAAGCAACTGAAACTAAAACACTGTGGAAGCCCAAGCAAACTCAAATCAAAATCTTTTAATACCATGCTCAATACCTCTTCATAATATGAATAGCCAATCATATTAATATTTGCCAAAATATACATGCACGTCCCCTTCGCTACAAGCTCACTTTTTTAACCCATCAGGATGATTAAGTATGCAGTAGATGATGGAACGTAATTGAGTTACCCTTGTAGTTCAGCGCTGATTAAAAAGTGTACACAGAATAGACACATTTTATAAGGTATTGTGAATTCTATTTTCATGTAAGGGAAAAGCAACATTTCAATATACTAAAAATGCTTGGTTGATGAAAACATGGTCATGGTTTATTTAATTCTGGAAACATCAAACTTAAAGCACATAGGCAGATACATTGGCAGCTTTGCAATGAAAGCATGTAAACAAAGAATGCAATCCGACCATAAATTGCCAAGGGCATTCCTAGACCACTTTATTAGTCCCTATAATGAATAGCTTTTCATTTAAATTTAAGGCTGGTTTTAGTACAAAAATTTGCATTGCATCTCCTTTATAACGGCATACAGATTCAGCAGCCACTGGCAAAGGAAACCTATTACAATATTTCAAGTGAACTATTTTAAATATTACAAATTTACAAAGAGTTTTCCAACCATCCAGCTCTTCTAAGCCATGTTCAGAAATAAAAATAAGCTAGTTAAATATCTATTTCAAGTACTGGAGCACATTATAGTCAAGGTACATTCTATGCCATTATTTTTCACCCTAATCCAGTTTCAAACTTTAAAGCATTATAAATTAACAGCCTTAAAAAAAAATAAAGGCTAAACTCAACACACACATACCTCATTTTGAAAGAAAGTATCAAAGCAGCTATTTTAATGAGTCCACCACTTTTCAATAATAGAGAATTCTGATTCTAATCTATCCATTTTGTAGGGCAGTATAGACATTAATATTTGAACAATAAAGGATATCTCGTCACCTGACAAGTAAAGCATTCTTTGTGATAAATATTCTAACTTACCAGTGACAAAAAGCAAACACAAATATCAGAATACATAACAATAAATCCAAACTATATGTCCCCCAGAAGCAAAAAGACAATTGCAGCATCACACTGATGCTTTAATACTGACAATAGATAATTATTTTACATTCAACCCCTATCAATTAGCTCGCTAGTTCACTAACAGTAATGTTGCAGAATGAATGCTACATTATATGGGCATTACTTCCAGGAATCTGGCTATTTGCTGAAATGTGCGTGTTCAGAAGTGCTATCTGTAACCACAGGAGCCTCCTCATCTTTGCCTGGAGCAACACACGCCTCCATTTGTTTCGGCTGCTCTTCAATTTGTTCCACTTTCTCTTTATCACCTGTTAACTCGGCCTCTATGGGAGTGGATTTGGCGTTGTCCTCAGTCTCAGCTTGATTCCCATCATGCGCAGATACCTCACCTTGACTTTGGTCTTCCTCAGATTCAGCTTCTAAGACACAAATCATGACCATTCAGAATATTTTATATGGACCAGCAAACTCTGAACAACTTCTTGCACTTATATAGGAAACCATCTCAAAGCACTTCACAGAGACTGAGTGGTAGCTCAAAGAGGTTGGCGGGTGGGGGCGGGAGAGATTAAAGGGAGGTCATACAGACAGGTTTTTGTCAGAATTTTGAATGTGGTGAGGGAGGGTGCAGGGTGGAGGGATTTATGGAAAGTATTCCAGAGTGACTGAAAATGTGTCCATTGATACATAGTTTGATCTCCAAAGCTGATGATACATTTTAGGAACAACTTGAAAATACAATGTGAAGTGAAGCAAGTGAGTATTTTGAATGATGAGATGAAATGGCCCAGAGTCTTCATCATCCATACTTTACCCATATTTTATACATGTCCTGAACACGGATTTCAAGCCTTTCAAGCCAGTCTTGTTATCTTTGCCTGAATACTATTTAGGTGAAATTTAACTATCCTTAACCTTCAAATGGATAACCTTTCTTTACAGAATTGATTACTAAAGATTTTATTGCCGCACATCAAGCTGTGAAACCCTGGTATTCACTGTCCTCTTTGCAAATTTATTATTGTACATTGTAAAAACTTCAAAAATAAATGGATTAAAATTTACATCTGACTCATTTTACTTACTTATCCAAATAGCATAAAGCGTTGTGAGGGGATAGGAAATTATTTGTAGAGCATATCATTCACAGTGCTGATTATAATTCAGCACAGCCATGGGATATCAATGATAACCTACTACTTACCATGCTTCCTCTATACATAATATCACTATGGTAGATTCTAATTCTAGATATGGCTTTATTGAAAGTGACCCATTTGTCCATTTTGCAACGTGTTTTGATTTGATTATAATAAACACTGTACGTACCATTAGCAGGCTGACCATCATGGGTTGCAGAATGGGAAGTGACTCGACCCTGTAATTCAGAACAGCTTCTTTTCTCAAAATTGAACTCTGGAAGGCGTGGAGCCTGAGGCCGTGTTTTCCGTGCGGGATTAAGAAAGAAACAGTACGCACATCTAAATGCTAATGAAAGAAAACGGGAAGGAAAACAAAAAACATGAAATGAGAACTGTGACACATTTATAGTTAAATACAAGCCATTTCTAGGCATTATTTACAATAGATTTCATTAAATGGTCCTCTATTATAAATTTAAAAAAAGAAAGTCATCCTCATGTCTAGTGAGGAATAAAAAAAATTATACTTTTTATAAAAACCTGTCAGGAGTTAACATGCATCAACTTTCTAGTATTGCACTACAACTCTCTCTAACAAAGGATTATTAAATGAGTTTACTAAAGTACTTATCGGTATAATCAGGCAAATGGAAAAAAATCCCTTTTAAATTTCCCTCTGTGCAGATGAAATGACAAGATTAGTACCAGGATTTAGATATTGGGCATATGTCATATATTCCAGTTGACCCCAGTTATAATGCAGTGTTTGGGAATTGGCCAAGAATTCGGAATGGTGGGAATGTTTATAACAAGACGTCCATTATTTATAGTACTGATGCTTCATTCTGAAACAAAGACATTACAAATTACATTATCTATGTTATGGATGGTGTTCCTTATTCTTTGAAGTTTAGTCTTCATGTACAGTTGCTTTATGTGGCAAAGATGGGTTGAGGTCAGAGACAATGGCCTATTCTTTAAGCTTTTCTTGCTATTTCCTTACCAAGAATAATTATATTTTGTTTAGTTTGGTATAACAGTACTTTAAAACAAAATCTCTACTTTATCTCCCCTGTGAAGTGCAGCACTGCTTTATAGTTAAGTTCAATAAACTTACCAACATATTCAAACTCTTCCTTCAAGGCCATGCCGTTGTGGGAGAAGCACTGCTGACAGATAAGTGCATATCTGAGAAGATTAACAATAAAACAGTATAAAAGATTAAAGGGCTACAATTGAATTCAAATAACGTCAGAAATCTAGTAAGTAATGTCATACAATTGCAACAAATGATTATTTAACTCCACCTGTTCTGTGGTCCATCACCAACTAAATATTCAATTACTCTATCAACAGCCCCTCGATCCCGAGGGAGGATGGGCCTGGCTAGTGGAGGACCAGGAGGATGTAGACCTGCAATTATAAGAATTCATAGGTTAATACTGGGAAGGGGTTATTTGACACATACTATCACAAAACTATTCTTTATTTGAAACCATACTATGCTAATGTATTTGGCAATGTTCATTGTGGATATTGAACTAAAATAACAAATTGTGCACAAGTTAACCAAACTTGTAAGAATCTTTGATGTTCTACATTTGTGTACAGTTTTACATCTTCAGGTAGCGAATTAGATTTCTTTCATCTCTCTGACTTACCAATAGAGTCGGTTCACAAATATTATTCGAGTTACCTTTACTGAAATTAGTTGCAAGCTATTTTTATTCTAAATTCTATACCAAAATTGGCAATCCTAATCTTCAAGTCTTTGAAGAACGTTTAACTTCAATTGAGGTGTTTGGATGTAGAGAAGCATCAATATTTCTCCAAAGTATCATAGGAGTTGAGGTTGCACTGATGCAATGCTGTGGTACTAACATTGTTTCAGTGTAAAACACACACCAAAAAACAACTTACAGCTGTTTGGAACTGCTGCCAGATGCACTGCAGGGGAAAAATGTTTCAGAAGGATGCACAGAATTAATAACTTAAGGACTTGCAACCCTCGTGATGCAGGAGTCATTTTCTGCTGCTATTCAGGCCAACAGTAATTAATGTAATTAAACATCAAGAGCAATTACGGCAAGATGACTGGTCATTTTTGTAAATCTTGGCAAACTCTTAGCTACCTGCTGGTTATTAATTTACTACCATATGGAAGCCCTGTAGTTCAACGTTTAGTATTTAATTGATTTTCAGTCTGCCGAATGATGTGGAAAACCTAAAAGCAAAAAGGCAGTTCTGATAAATAAACATATTAACAGCTTATGCAACAAATGCCATTGTACAGGATCGTTGAAAATGTTTTACAAACTTTATAATTATCTAAATACAAGAAAATGTAAATGTAATTTTGTTGTTGTATTTTGTTCTCCCAGTGAGTCTGCTTCTACTTTGCTGGCATACATTTATTACCATTTAAACAGGAGTGCTGCAACGTTTTAATAAGCTTAGTCAAGGGTTTTAGAGATATGAGAGACCAGCTGCCAGTGACTAATGGTTAATTAAATATGGAGGTCTACAATATCAGATATCTGATTCTGAAAGCAGAGAAAATAAAACACTCTTTTTGTATAGAAAGAAAATGATCTATTTTATGTACAAAGAAAATTATCCATTTTATTGGTATCCGGGGATAGTACTGAAAGCCGTGATTAAAGTCAAATGCTCCATTTACCCATTCCAGGCATCAGAGTAGCTGGGGAAATGGGCCGTCTCGAGAGTACAGGTGTCTGTGAAACTGCCTGAAGAACTTTTTCTGGGGGTCCACCGGGTGCAGATGTGCTGGGTTGCAGAGCAGGTGTGCCAGCTTGTAGGTCACGTGGGTTTCCCTGGCTTGGATTTTGTGGAGTGGATGGAGTTTGACCTCTCTGACCCGAGGTCCGCTGACGCAGTTCTACTGATGGAGAGGAGAAAGTTATTACAGTCAACATGCTGTGAAAATACGATTTTCTTAATTCATGCAACTGCAGCCAGCAATACAACTCCATGTTCTGAAGAAACTGGTTCATAAGCTTCTCTACTAAACAATTTCCTCTCATGAAAATATTTTTGGAATAGAACTACTATGATAATTGTTAATAATTTCACCAACAATTGAAAACATTGAACACAACTCTCTGCCTGTGTATTTAAGTAAACAAGTTTACCTTGACCAGATCTTGGAGTACCTGGGATTCCAGATGCTGGCTGATCAAGTTCCTATTAACAAAAATATCAAAATGTAATTTATACATTAGAACAGAGGCTTGCTGTGATACTTAATTCAAGGTCCCTTGAAATCTTCCACATTGATAAACTGATCATGAATCTTCAAATCCTTCATATACTGCAATAGTAAACCCAGGTCAATAATTGTTCATGGATTGGAACAAAACAACAAGATTACATTTGTACAGCGCCTTGGGAGGACGTCCCAAGGCGCTGAAAGTGGTTTGGTACGCATGACTGTTTGTGGGACACTGCTGTGTTGGCTGCTGCATTTTGCCCACAAAATATACAGTCAATTCACTCTACAGTATATTCTGTGGAGGGCTTGGAGACGTTTTGAAGATGTGATAAGGTGCTGTATCAAACGCAAGGATTATTATCTTTATCTGTGTCAGTACAGTGTATTTAGTGTATCTAGTATATCCAGTAGTATATCTAATGTAATGAGCTTTAACCTTTCCCAAAGGTATTCTTGCGGGGTGATAACACAATACGTATAACAACTTGCCCTTGCATCTGGAAAAACACGTAGCGTTTTGCAGAGATTGAGCAAGGTATGTGCAAAAAAAAAAAGCTTACACTATTCTGGAAGTACATTTGCAAAGGACACAAGCATCATTTTTTTTGCCATAGAAAGTATGATGATAAGATCCAACCAAAATGCATACATCAGTCATCAATACAAAACAATGAATGAAAAAGTGCAAGTTTTCTTTGTCCATGCATTGATTTGCATGATCAATTTTTGACAGGCACCCAATTTTTATGACACTGAAGATCAATAATTGTTATAACGCCAGCAGAACAGCTGTGCAACTTTTGTCACTGACATTTGACAGATATCAACATTGGACATGAATCTATTAATATGGTCAAAGAAGTGTAATTGATACGACAACCAGGAGTAATTTATAATGAATGGCATCATTCAATTAGTCTGCTAACTGAATTCATCTGAAGTGTTTAACTATGTGGTTTTAAAAAATTCTACAAGTGGATCTTGTAATAGCTGGTCATCTCGATCATATGTCTCAAACATGGTATCAATACAGTATAAACAAACTACTGAAACAAATGCCTATAAAAATTCTCGACATCAAGTCGACACTGAAGTCGCATTCTAAGTATTGCACATACACAAACAAACCTCCACTGAAATCCTTCTTTCACAAAGTGACATCAGCAGCAGGATGCTGGCAATAACATGGGGAAATTCCAATTCATATTAGTACAGGGGAGGCTAGATTTAAAGAACATTTTTTGGAAAGCAGTGAGTAAGTGTAGAGGAAGCTATATATAGCTATGGCCTTACCCAACACAACCGTGCTCAATATTTAAAGGAAAAAAAGTCACAAGTCAAATTAGGTCAGTAAATAAACGTTAATTCATAACCTTGGATGACATACAAAACATACTTTACATGTCATATGTTACTTGTATAATTTGAACTTCATGTACGATGCTATTATTTGGTTATATTGAACCTGTTTACATCAACATCCCAGGGATGTTGACAATAATTTGAACTTCATGTACGATGCTATTATTTGGTTATATTGAACCCGTTTACATCAACATCCCAGGGATGTTGACAAAAATTTGAAGACTTACTTTAGTTTTTTTGGATTCAGGATCAAATCTCTCCAAAATAATTTTGGCATTCTTGTAAGTTTCCTTTTCCATTACTTCTTCAAGCTATTTGGGAAGAAAAAAAGATATTATAGCTGCATATTAGCATGACGTTTCTCATGCATCATAACACTGAGCAGAGTCCTCTTTACCCCAAACCATGCTTACTGACACCATTCTGAAAATCATTCCTACTGAAAATCTAGTTAGATGCATCACAAATCATTATCGTCAATCACTCTTTAGTTACCACAATGACGTTTACTCACTAAAAACTTTACAATGAGATTTTGTTGATTAATTACAATCATTGACAAATTTTCACGAAATAATAATAATGGAACTAACTGGGTTTATGAAATACTACTTCTATTTTCCCCTCAAATTCATATGAGAAAGAGCAATTTTGATAAGTACCTAAATGGGTCACACCTTAGTTATTAAACTAAACATTCTATAATTTTGTTTGTCTTGTATACATAAATTGAGTTCATATTTTATGATGTGACTTCTCATAGACTTTGAGGAGGTGACATCCCAAAGTGGCAGTGGAAAGTTGTAAAGATTTGGTAAAGACTTGTAAAGACTTCCAAAATTACTTTGACAAGTACGAAAATTGACTCCCTCCTTTACAAAATAGTGTCAATGGGTTTCAAGGTAAGGATGAGACTTGATAGCTCACTACATTGAACGAAGAACAGGGTAGTCATTGGGAAAAAACAGAGTGGAATGCCTCAGGAGTCCAGGGTGAGATCTCTCCCACTCCTTATATACCTGAAGTGACTTGGATGTGAATTTCATTACAATGAGGTCAGCTGGTTCCAATAGCTTAGACTAAAAGCTAAAACGCCAGCTGGCCGGACTAATGGGGGGAAATCCGGTCCGGGGAGCCAAAATTTTCCTACAAAGTGTAATTACAATGCCGGTACCAACATTTAGCAGTGTTTTTCCCAAAATGCCAGTATCGGCACTGAAATTGTTTGAATCCCGAGAAAAAAAGACAGTGAATAAGCCATTCTGTGCTCATGGGATTCAAGCTGAGTCAAAATCGATACTGTATCTCTGGCCACTGTGAAAAAGAGACCAAGGACTGCTTACACTATGTCCAGCGTGAGCAAAAAGAGAAATGCACAGGATGCTTGGCTCAAATCGCAATCAAGTTCAGATTCCCAAACGTGACACTGGAGCTATACAGAGCTCTGATTAGGTTTCATTTTGAGTACTGGGCCTAGTTCTGGTTAGCGTGACAAAGAGATCATTGCAAGTCCTATAGATAGTGAAGAGGAGAGAAGCACTGCTGATCCCCAGTAGCTAGATAGATACGCAATGAGGAATGACTAGATGAGCTAGATCTGTTAAGCTTTCATTCATCCGACTCCTTTGTATTATAACATGTTAATGAGGCTACCTGCAATGCTACATACATACACACATACAGTCAATCAACACCCCCCCCATCTCTTCCGAAACATTTTCTAGGTTTATATACAGTTTTCCTTTTAGTTCGTACTTAAGTGACACAGTTGCTCTTTTTGTAATATTTTTAAAAATCGAGACAAATGTGTTTGAACGAACACGCAAATAACCTTTTGTAGGGCATTTTGTTTCTGCTACAGTGAAACATTAAAATGCAAAACAGTCACAGTGGGGAAATTTGTAAAAATATTCAAGGGAACAAACTGTTCAAAATGCCTTGAAGCCTGTTAATTGCATTTAACAGCTTCATTGCGAGGAAACACCAAATATTGTTAATTGTTTAAATATAATGAGGAGAATAATTACATGCACCTACTTCAATAATGGAATTTACAAAAATCTATCAGCAATCATTATTGAAAGTTATTAGACATGACAGTAAATGACAGGCAATTCCTCAGATTTATTTCCTCATAGCAGTTAATGCTATTAATTTAAAGGAGGTCGTTAGCAGAGTGCTTTAAGAAATAAAGTCGGTGTGCCAATTAACCGCTGTCAGCATTGATTTTAGATTATTTATTAGCAGAAGCAATTAGCTTGGTGCAAAATGCCGCAAAAGCTCAATAAAGGCAAAAAAGAGCAATGAAATTTCCTTTAATGACATATAAGGGCCAATATCTCATTAACTTTACTGTTAATCTCAAACCATCAGTGTGGAGAGAGATTTGCAATCTTCTTGTAAACCAAGATAAAATGAACAAATTAAAAATAAACCTGTTTACTACATGAGTACAGGCGAAAGTCAACCATTTGAAAACTGAACAAATTCAGTCCGATCTGCTTCAATTTAATCTGATTGGAATTGGTTTCGGGGAGTATACAGCTCCCAATGAACTGACAAAAAATGTAAAATTGATGTAGGCAGAGGAACAGAACATCTGCTAATGGGGTTTGCACATACCAGAAAGAACTTGATTCAAGTTCAAAGGAGATACTGGCAGCACCCTACGTCAAAAAGAGATGAAGCTCTTGAAATGACATCACTGATACCACATCTAAATAAAACCTTGCATGTTCCAGTTTAAATGCATACTTGTGAATGAAAACTAACACATGTGTATCACTAATATTGCAGTTGAGATTGCTTTCGAATCAAACTGAATTTGCTCAGTTTTCAAATGGTTGACTTTTGCCTGTACTCATGTAATTTATGAACTCAGGTTTATTTTTAATTTATTCATTTTATTTCGGTTTATTACAAGAAGATTGCAAATCTCTCTCCACACTGATGGTTTGAGAACAGTGATCTGTTGCTCTCAAACTATCAGTAACTACATTTATGGTTTGAGATTAACAGTAAAATCTTGCACCCAATTCCTAATATTAATACCTACGCTGATTTGGTTATGCAATGAAGCAAAGTGAAACCTGTAAATGATCTTTAAAAGGCACTGCTGAACAAAGTATTTGCCTGGAAATGAATGTAACCATCATAAATTCGATCCAATATTGTGAAGTTCGCTAATGCGTGGCTGTTCCAAGCACTTAAAACTCCATTGTGGAATCCCTCCAACTCGTTCGCTCCCTCCCCTCATTTGAGGTACCTCTCAAGATGTTTAATATATTTAGCAGTGAAACAATATTTGGAATTCTTGCTTTTCTTTTCTCCCTCATGTTTCTCGGCAGAACTGAATTTCTTGCCACTGTACTCCTTCATCACTTATCAACATTAGTATCTTCTCCAGAGCATCAATCCTAGTCAAAGAACAACAGTTTAGTTCTTGACCAATTAACACTGCCACAGTTGAGCACAATAGATATTGTACCAAATAAGGCAAAATCTGAAGAGCTATCCTATCTGAAGGAAAAATATATTTTAAAAAATGTAAAATTGAATTTGCATAAAATACTTAACAACGACCTACCTAATTTACTTTTAGATCTCATATTCATGGATAACTTAAGCACTCAGAAATTCTCTTTTGAAATGTTCCTGAACAATTTTGCTAAACCGTAATAAGAGCAAGTGAAGCCAGCAGTCGCCAAACTAGTTTTGTTATGTGGTCATGTCGAACTTCAAAGTACAAGCACAATTTAAGATTGTACATCAGAAAAGCATAATCAAGTAGTTGCAAAATATAGCCATTTGAACCATTTCTATATTCTACGATCCTCAGTGGGTTTCCTAGCCAGTTTTTTATGCAGAATTAGGGCCTGTTTTTTACTCAATTGACCATCGAAACACATTTCGTGAAGAGTTCAGTGGCAAAGGTTACAACTGTATCCCATAAGTTTAAATCCAGACTAAATCAGTCTGAATCCAGTCTAAATGGATGAGAGGACAGAATGCTGACCCGCTACCAATTCAATGGATTTCGGCACCAGTTTTAAAGTTCAATACATACTTTAAGCTGAAATTCACGCATTGAAACAAAATTCTACCAGCTAAGTACCTCAAACCTTATTAGAGCAACTAACTAGTACTATATTAATAATGTATGCTGCATCAGCTGTTGCAATAACATAAAAAGGTTTAATTGGGGCATCGTGGCCAGTCTCTAAAGTCATTAAGTATTTAATTCTGAAATGATTCTCCCACGTCAGTTCACAAAACTAAAATGGTACATTTTTACAGGGTTTGACATAAATACTTGCCATTTACAGAAATGACTGGACACTAACCATTAAAATGGCAAACGTGATTCTTCAAATCTCAGCCGTTTAAAAAATGTCTCTGCACTTATACTAAATTTTCAGATTCATTGACATATCATTATATTCAAGTTACCAACGCTACCAACGTTTATGAATTATTTCGGGTCATCAGTAAAACAATTGTTCTGATAGAAACTTCCCTTTAAGAAAGTCTCTAATTTTTCTACAGGAACTACTGGTGAACGTTTGTGATGGAATTTATGGGGTTGTATCTATTGAATTACAAATCATTAAGTCTGAGACTTAGTTTGGCGTTTCATTACCACCTTGTTTAATATTTAATTTTAGTTTGGTTATTCTGCATTTCCATTTATCTTACCTTATTTTCTATTAAATTGTTTTACTGTAAAGATTTTTTTACGGAGACACTTTTGTTTGAACTTAATGGGAATGAGTCATTTATACTCCCACCCCTAAAGTGTATCACTGGCAACAGAGGTATAGTTACTGTTCAAATCTGGCCAGTGATCTTTGAAGACAGCTGAGAACCAGAATATACCAGCTCAACAGTAATAAATAGGCTCAGCCTCTACTGTAAAAGGCCTTGGAAAAAGCCAGGTCGTTTGAAGGACAGGAGTACAGCAGATTTCCATTATGATGTGATTAACATACGAGCTCTTAAGTTATCCAGTGTTTTACATTAAAATTAGTTCCTTATTTTATTATTAATAATAATTCTCGCATTTGGTATAGCAGCTTTATACGTTGGAAGGATATCTCAAAGAGCATCGCAGGATTCACTGTGAAATGGAGTGACTGTATTTGTAGCCAAACACGACAATATAATTATGCATGGCAATGTCCCACAACAGCCATGAAACAAATCACCATTTTTTTATATTTGGGGAATTGTTGACCCATGGCACTGGGAGAACTCTCTTCTCTGTTCAAATAGTGCCAGCTCGGGTGTACACCCTTCCAACATGAAAGGCGCTTTATAAACATAATTTTGTTGCTTTTGTACTGATCTGCGGGAAAACTTAATGGCTGTTTGTGGCACGTTGATGTGGACAAACTGCCTGTCGTGTTTGCCTACAAATAAACAGTCACCACATTTTAAGTAAATCCTGTGAAGCATGCTGAGGTATCCTCACCACATTGAGGAAATACACGGATTATTTAATACATACTAAATAAGTTGTCAAATTTTAAAATGGAAGCTTATTTTGCCTGAAAGCTACTAAATCAATGATCAAAAAAATCTGAAGCAAGAAAATGGTTTTCAAAAAAATATTAATATTAATTCAAAAAGGTTTACAGAACTTACAATTTTCTTGCGTTGTACTTTTAAATCTTCGAGGGCATCACCTGTAATAAGTTTTGAAAGACTTTGGTTTAAACTTACCCAAAATTACATGGCAAATAATTTAGCAAAATTGTCCACAGGATTAGTATAACTTTAAATGTTTCATACAACAATGTGCAAAATTACTTACTGTTCCTTTCGGTCCTTTTGCGAAACAGCCAAATCAAAGCTTTTCTTATTAACCAAACCCTGAAAAACAAAGGCAGAAATATAAATATTATTGCAGTATTTTAAGGTTGAAGTCATATGCATTTATTTTTCATTATTCTACCCGTTACTATCAGAATTACATTGCCCCCCCATCAACAAAAAGTGAATTAAAAATTTAGAACCTGAAATTATACGAAGACCGTGGCTGAATTTGAATCATTACTTATTCTAAATAGACGTCAGTATTACAGAATTATGGTGTGAACATCTATAACTTGTACCAATGGAAAACAATAACACTGGTTGTCGAGCTTTGCTGTTCAACAATCATGACCGTTACGTAAGCGCTCTGAGAAGCGTGAAGGGCGCTATATAAATGCATGTTGTTGTTACTTACAGGACAGGAAATAAAAACCCTGGAAGTGCAAGGGTTAGTCGTGAAGTCCATTCCTCTGGAAACCACCAGAAGTACACAAATATAAATGTAACGATATAAAGAACTGATGAATACAGGACCAATCTCCCAACCCAAATCTTCTGCAGTCTCTGATTCTTTTCCCTGAATTCTTCCAATGCGTTTACTTCCTGCAAAGAAAAAATAATTTATTGCATCAACATTTGTTTTCTTCTGATCCTTGAAACATCAATCTTAAGACTGCTGAAACACTGGGTATGGATAGATAAAGCAACACCTCAGAACACACCCCAGTTGAGCATGGGCTCATTTATAACATTGATTCAAAAGGTCTACTGTGGTCCTGCACTATACCAGAAAAGTGGTAAAAGATGACTAGCCAGCTTCAACCACTACAAAAATAGCCATCTTCCCAGAAGTGGGATCAGTGGCATTTCTTTTCATGGTCTCGCAATAACATGTCTGTCTTATTTTATGGATTTAAGATACTAAGTCATAAAATGTTTGCCCTGTTGACATTCAGAGATACTGAATTGTTTCAATACATTCAACTTATTTTTTTACTAAAAAGTTACTGTGGATGTATAAAACAACAATGTTGCGCATTAAAACTGTTGCCCGGCACCTTGCAAAATAAATTCCTGAAGGTGATTTCAATCCTCATTGCAAATGAAACTAGGAAAGGAGGAATATAAGGACTTAATCAAATCTGTACTCCCGAAATACAATAACTTTTAAGAAACGGTGGAACATGACAAAAATTAAAAATATGACTCCAGGTTGCAGACTACCAAAACTCTCAGTGATTTTTGTTTCCTTGATCTTCAAAATTTGAAGAACAATAAATAACACTCGCTATTTGTAAAAGATGAAAGTTGACTCAAAGGTTGTAAAAATTTCATCAATTTAATGAGTAAAATGCTTCCTTGTCACTCTTAAAACAGAATAATAATGCCTGGATGGAGTGTATTTTGTTTAAGGAATTCCCACTAGATAAATGAAAAAAAATAGCATATTTTATAGAGTGAAGAAGCTTCGCTTAAACACAATGAATACTTTGAACCTTGCCACTCCTGCAATGAGCCAACTAATGTTTTCAGTAGTAGCTGAAGCTTAAGTTTAGGGGAAAGGGTGTTATGGAGCAGCCTATGAAAGTTCAATACCAGATGGGTATTGTTGAAAATTTGCCAATTCTTTTTTTTCATTCTTCTTTGTTCTTATTCAGTTTTATTCTCTATCCTCTCTTCCCTTTCCCCCTCTACACCCCTGCCACCGCTCCACCCCAAAAGCAGCAGATGCTTTCCAGCTGGTTCTTAGATCCACAGGGAAGATGCAAGGAGAGAAAAAAAATCTGCTGCAACAGTCAAGTTCTACAGTCTCGGCAATTCATAAACAGAACTCTAAAACTTGAGCACGTAAATACTTTGTTTAAGCACATGCTTCAGTGAAACACCACTTAGTAATGGAGAACAAACCCACAAGAAGTGTATAAATTTTCAATTGTTTGTTTTCTTCAACTATTTATTTATATGAATGATTACATCCAATTGTGAATTACTATTTGCTTGTTTCCAGGCTTGCACCATTTACTGTGAGAAGACAAGACAGGAGGACCCACTTCCATCCAAAACCAATTCTCCATATACCAGCTAATCACATACAGAGATAACTAAAGACAATGTGTATGGCAGTTTTACGCTTTCCCCCCTTTGGAAACAGCTTATCCCAAGTTATTACTCAACGGATCTGAACATAAACATTCACGACCCTATTATACGTCCAGTATCGGTAGGCTTTCTCCACTTTGTAATACATCAGTGACTATTAAGGAACTAGATTGTTTTAATCTTATTCTAATCATTTCATATCCCATAATATCAGTGACTTAAAAAAAATCTAAATCAAGGTATCGGCCAGTCTCAGAATAAATTATGGTGGAAATTTGTTTGAAAAGTTTCTAAAGGAGTGATAGTCAATACTGGAGCAAAACAGCATTTGTTACATTTACCCACTATATGCAAAAAGAACCAAAGGTTTTTAGGATGGGTAATGAATGGCGAGAGGGAAGCTGTGAGTTTGACAGATTTAACAAGGGAGCAAAATGAGTGGCTGAGGAAGTAGGGTTGGTGGACAATCATAGAGCATAAAAAATAATAAATTGTCTTCTAAATAAATAACTAGCTTGGGATATAAAACATTGTATTCAAAAGGTCTAGTATGGCTTAAACATATAACTGGACCAAAATACTTCACAATATCCTACATCATAGATAAAGTGAAATAAGAGAAAACTACCTTGTCAATTTTTTCCAGAATGTCTATCGTGGAAGGTTTAGCCTGTAGAAGAAAAACAAATGTTACAAAGGAAATCTTCCAATGTATTCACTCTTGTGAGCATTAATCTAAAGCACACGTGGCCTTTTGTGTTTACGCTTTTTATTCAATGGCCAATGCATCAAATTCAATTGCTCTGATTTGTAGATCTCTGGTTCAAACGAGTGACTATCCATACATTGTTTGCACCATCAATGTCATGCAATAACAGATTAAGCAAATGCACGAAAAGTTTTGATATTAATCAGTCATCAATCTGATAGCACATAATGCCAAACTTTCTACCTAAAACTCAAATTAGTTATGCAAGTGACAGCAAGGTTCGATCACTTCATTATTTTAGAGGGAAAAAATACGGTCATTATGGAATATTTCATATTGATAAAACTCTCCTCAATCAAACAAGTGATTGAAATAAATTTCCTCATGAAAGGCACCACGTCACCCTTGAAGCTCTAGCCTTAGAATAGTTGAAAAAAACATTCAACATTGCAGCATGATAGCTCATTAAGGGCCCCATGAACCCTCTAACCTTTACTATCTTACCACCAGCCCATTTGTATCTTCTATGCGGTGTGTATAACCTTTCCCAGCCTATTTTTACCACAAGCAAACATGGGATAGTGGAAGATATTAACACTATTGCAGCGAGCACATGGCACCCTCCCATACCTTTACAAAATACTGTATGTTTTGAAGGTCCTACATCAATACTCCATGCCCACACACCAGTAGGGTATAAAACACTTCAGTATCAATAAACTAATCACATCAAATTATAATAAAGAAAATATAAACTAAGTTTGCAAAAGGAAATATGCAAACCAAATACTTAGAGGAACAAATTTGACACAGGAAACTCAATTGTGCAAATAAAGCATAAACATCCATTCCCACCAAATATTTTCCAGATAATGAAAATAAATTTGTTAGCCTTTCCTGCACTTATTCACAGCCTAGACAGCATTCCTCTCATTTTACATTCCCTGCTGAGGAGGTCATGTAAATTAGGCAGCTCAGATTTATTAGAGCGGTACATGCAGAAGGTTGCAGGTTATCATAGGTTTAATCTGCAAGGATGCAGTTTCTTTACTAGAAAACTATTATAGCACTTTATTATGGAAGAAAACCATCTTGCTCTAACTGGATAGCCATGACTCAATAGTTCAACACAAGGTTCCGCTAATATCTACTTAATTTGCATTTCATGTAGTGCTTTTCATGCTGGGTCAATGTCTTAAAGCGCTTCATAGGATTTACTGTAAAGTGTAATGACAGTATTTGTAGTTAAACATGGCAGCCAATTTGTGCACAGCAATGTCTCACAATCCACTCGGAATTAAATGCTTATTTTTTGTTATCGCAGGATTGTTGTCCAATAGTACCATGGGATCTTCAACATCCACCAGAACAGGTAGGCGGGATCTCAGTTTAATATCTCAACCAAAGGATGTCAGCTCTGACAATACAGCGCTCCGCCTGCACTGCATTGGGGTGTCACCCTCAATGAAGTTCCAAGTCCCAACCTGGGGCTTAAACCCATAACTTTGTGACTCAGAGGCGAGGGCGCTTCCAATTGAGCCAGGCAGACAGAGGAGTTAATTTCTACCTCAGTAGTTCAATTAAGGGCTCCTCTAGAAGCAGCACTGAACTGGCAGAAAATATAAAAATTGGATACAATAATAATGATAATAATCCTTGCATTTGATATAGCGCCTGATCACATCGTTGAGGTTTCTCAAAGACTTCAAAAAATATATTGTAAAGTAGGATTGTGTATTTTTCCAAACTGCAAATTCTAAACATGCATTGTTTGTTCAAAATAAATGGGTGAAATCTACAGCAGCAGACATTTCTTTTCAATCTGTTAATATAAAAGATCCAGAAGAGTATATAAGGCAACAAATTAAATTCTTAAAACGGAGGATTTGATCATCTCAAACAGAAACAAAAGATTTTCTAATGAAAGCTGAAAGTCCTACTTCAAGAATGCATCACTACTGCCACAGGTAACGACAAAATAAGTTATACACGCGTTTAAATTGATATTGGCTGTCAATGGGTATAAAACCCAGTGGGCAGTACTTTAACTATTTATGTCACCAACACATTAAATGAGAACATTTAAATTAAGCAGCTATACCACAGATGGGTGCCATGTAATCTGGCATTCATCCAGTGAAGGATGAAGATCAAGGAGTACACAAGCTGTCTAGTTGCAGCCGTTTCCCTTAAGTGGGATACAAGTACTTGTTTATTTTTTAATACATCATAGGTCAAGCAAGAGAAAACAAGAGAGAGTAAATTGTGTCCTATCCATTGGTCATTCAGTTAAGCAACTGAACTGTCCTTTACATAGGGTACCATCACTTGTGGAGGAGCAAAACCAAGGTTTCTGATAAAAGTGTCCTCAAACTTGGGATCAATGTTCTGCCCCAACTTTCACAGATTTGGTGTGAAGTATATTTTTTATATTTATGCAGAAAATATTTCAATGACCTGATCAATATCTGTGATTAAAAAAAACACGTTTCCGCAGAGCGAGCTCTTCAAACCAACCAGTTTGATTTAAAAAGTTGCCACTAAAAAAAATACTTTCCCAAAAAGAAACGAGAGGAGTTATTGCAATGTAAAGGTGAACTGTTCATTTGGAAACAGATTTTTGCTGCCTCATTTTACACTAACAAACGAGAGTACCAAACTAAAGTATCTCAGGTGGCTGGATATCAAGGATCAAAAGTATCAAAATTATCAAGTGTGGCTTGACTGCTACAAATGGGATTCAAATTCCCACAGGGATATTCTGTACAATTTCACATTGGAAAAGAAAGGAGCAGAAAGAGAGGAGAGAAGACTTCAGATCTTATGTTCTAAATACATTTGATTTGGGGGATGAATGAAACGTTCCTGGAGGAGTTTCATTTTTGGCTTAAATACAGCAACCCTCAGCAATAAACACAGCAATCAAATCATTATCTTGGATTGCTGCATTTAGAGAAAGAACACAATACACTATAGTTTACAGTTGCTTAGTGCATCTTGACATTACCCTACAATGGTACGAGAGTAGTTTGCAATATAATAATGTAGTTTGGTGAGCATGGTGGGTGTTTGCCTGTGCAGTTGCCTACCACCCATCAACAATCTCTCAATCCAGACTTCATTTGGTGATTCCCTTGACAAGACTCATCAATCCTACCCAGTCATCTTCTGTATCTTAGCTGAGTCAATGTTCATTAAGAAATACTGAGTGATGATCAGACACATTGTCATGGTGTAACTCTTCAATTGCGTTGCATCTTTCGCAGCTGATCCATAAACACCAAATAGACATTCAATCCTAGGATTCTGTGCTGACTACTGATTATGTGACAATTGTTGTCACAGATGCAGTATAGGCTCTTCGGCCCAAAATTCAATCATAATCAGTCACTCTGGAGCCTCTAAAAGACAAAATGATGTTTTCCTGCAATAAGACCAATCTAAAAGAACCACAGCACCGCCTTGATAACAATTGATCTGTGTTTAAATGATGCTCCAATGTTTAAAAAAATGTTTGGATCCGTCAAAAGGAACACTTGAAGCTCAATGGAAACTACCATCGGCAAAATGTGTTTTTCAAAGTAGAAATGGATCACAAAACACACACAACATACACATAGAAATTCAATTACTCACTCTTGAGGTCACTGGCTCATAGGATGAACATTTTTTAAACTTCCCCTAACCCAGGGACATTTAAACCATCCCTACTGCCACCATAGGCCTGACATTCAACATTAAGTGTTGAATCGAACACTGATTTCTTGCTCCACACTCTGACAACATGGCATATTTTGAACACAAAAATTAATCATTACCCCAAATATCAGATAGCCAGTTTATAATGACTATTATAATGAGTGGGATCAAACAACTCATGAGTGCCACAAATAGACAAACAAACTATGTTAAGACTTGCTTACAGCGACAGACGTTTAAATAAAAATTATTAAAATGCACTATTTTTGGAGCTTTAGTCGAGGTAGCTCTGGAGACTGAGCACAGTTGGAAATTAGTCTCTGTTCTTGCACCTGAAGTATGCAAATGAGGCAAACAAGTTTATTCAACCATCTCTACTGATATGAACGGTATTAAGCTATTGTATCTTCAGGGACCAATAAAACATTCCAGCAAAAATCTAAACTTACGGAAAAGGACTTGGTTTAACTGTTGGTAAATATATTTACTGTTATTCTACTTAATCCATGAACAGGTTTACCTCGTGGGGAGGTAAACATTCAAGGGGCTTTATAAGATTTCAATTACTTTTCCCTGATCAGATGATAGGTCAATACCTCAGGGACTACTCCCATTTGATTTTCTAGGCTTTAGTTCCAACTGTCCTTATCTTTCCTGATAAGACTTTGAAGGCCTAATATTACTTAAGTGTTTTTAACCCAAAAAGCAGCCTGGCTCAAGTTTGTAGCACTTTCATCTATTGGTCAGACGCTTGTGCGGCAAAGCCCACATTGGGTCTTTGCGCTAGGGGTGGAGGGTGGGGTTGCTGCATTGTCAGTGGTGCCATCTTTTAAATTAGATATTAAACTGCGGTCTTGTCTGCCTGTTCAGGTTGATGTTAAGAGATCTCATGACATTGTTTGAAAAGTGAAAGCAGTTTCTGTCGGTGTCCCGGTCAACAATCCTTTGATAAAAGTGGTGATTCACTTCATGGATGTTTGAGGGACACTTCTGTGCGCAAATCCGCTGCTATGTTTGCCTATAAATAGTCACTGCAATTTGTAGAAACTGTTCTTGAACTTATAGATGGTATATCAAATGTGAAGATTATTATTTTATTTCACTATGTCATTCATCTAAGCACCAACACACCTTCCTGATCAGTTTCTTCAAAGGTTACATTTTAATATGAATCTAACTGCCCGATTGCTCAGTTGATAAAATCATTGCTCGACATGAAACCGGGTTGTACAGACAAAGGAGCTCCACATTCAGTCCTGTGAAGCATATGCTGATTTTAGCCAAGCTAGGAGCAGGAGCATGCATCAGCCTAGAAACGAAAGAGAAGAGAACGAAAAACCAAGATCATCTGGAGTTCCTCTTCTTGATCACTATCCTGTAACTCCTGCAGTAAAATACACGTGGGTAGATCTCAGGGAACCAGAAGAAAGGGAGGCCATCCCAGAAAGAACAGACATCAAGGAACTAAAGACGATAGTAACTGGAGACATAAGCGCTTGGTGTTCAGGCAACAAAAGCTCTGCAGCAATTGCAGACATCAGTGAGTTGGAAACAAGCCATATTTTGCAAAGTTGTTTTGCAAAGGAGAATGCTTAATTGATTTCTATTGTAATAATCATTGTAGTTTGTTTATCTTCAACCATAATGTTTGCTATTTGCTCGACCATGCTAACTTCCTGCTCGCCGGACTTTCCAACTCTTCCCTCTTCAAGCTGCAGATCATTCAGAACTCAACAGCTTGTGTGCCCCCCTCCCCGCACCAAACTCTATAAACTGATCACCCCCATCATTGCCTGGCTTCACTGGCTCCCCATCCCTCAGAGGATTGAGTTTAAAATTCTTGTACTCAACTTTAAAGCCCACCATGATCTTGCTCCTCCCTACCTCCATTAACACCATACCAACCAGTCTGGTCCCTCCGCTCAGCGGGCACTGGCCTGCTTCACGTCCCCCGCTTGGCCCATTCCGCCATTTGTGGTCGGGCCTTCAGCTTTTCTGCCCCAACCCTCTGGAACTTCATCTCAGAATCCTTACGTCTCGCCCCTCCCTTGCTTCCTTGAAGTACCGTCTCAAAGACTTTCCTCTTTGATTATGCTTTCTGCCACCCTCCTCCAAAGTTTGAAATGGGACTTATCCTACATTAATATGGTGTTAGCAGCCAGCAGATCAATGTGCATTAACTTTAAATCCTAGTGTAATAATGGCCTGATTTAAGTGAACTCGTGAAGAACAGGGATGCCCAATATTCACTTGTGGTTCTCTTGCCTCAATCATTGATCTTACCGAAATCCAGACGAATACCACTGGCAGTTGGAATGTGTACAATTTGGATAAAATGGGGTTATGATCAAGTTCTGCACCATGATATGTCATTTGGGAACTGCTGCTTGTTCAGTTGAATTTGATCAATTCATTGTGCTCTTGCCTCCCTTTCTTCGCTTACTACAACTCATTCCTCAAACCATATCTTTGCTCTATACTTAACCATGGCTAAGGGTGGAAAGAGAAGAAAAATTAAAATGTTCCTAGCCTTCCAAGTCTCCCTACACTTCATGACATCAATCAACGGCAGGCAAGCCCCCTGTTCCCAAAGTCACTCTATAATTGGAACTATACTGTGTGTGCTCTGGGTAACAATTCATCCAATCTCTCTTCCCTGTAGGAAGTACCTTTAGCCATCTCAGTTGTGTTCTCAGACAGCATGGTTGAGTTTCGGAATCCACCCTACTAATGATGAATCATCGGATCTTTTTATATTAATGGGGCGGAAGAAGAGAAATATGCACAGAAACTAAATGTACATAATTTTCTTCAAAATTGTTTCATTTGAAAACCTGTTCCCTTTCTCACTAATTCTTCACTATTCAGCGACCAAATATCAAACCAGTGTAATTCAAGTCAGGTGTTGGTTTCAAAAATATAATTCTCTTTTCATGTTACATGTATAGTAGTTAAGCAGTTAAAATATTTGCAGGTAGTATTTTGAAAATATGCTAGTATAAATAAACCACAAGCTTTTTTGATACGCAAAATAAAAACTATAGAGGCTAACTTTAGTCAGTAGCAACATTTAACTGGGTAATATTTTTCACAACAGCCAGACATCAAAAGTAAACTGCCTAAATTTACAAATATATTTTTAATACGATTTGTGCAAGATAGTGGGAAAGAGTCTACAGAAAGTGATAAGGAAAAAGGTAGCAGAAATAAGACCACAAAAGCATCTATCAATTTAGCAGAGGCCATTTGGCTCAATTCTGCTCAGATTAATTAGGAAGCTGCCAATCAGGGTTGTGACCATCAAGGAGGATTTAGGACTCGTGACATGTTTCAGGTTGGGCCTGCGCGTTACAGTATGAGCAGCCCCGGGCTCAGTG
>NW_024704747.1:25929542-25954101 GCF_018977255.1 Callorhinchus milii | reverse complement strand
CACCTGTTCTGTGGTCCATCACCAACTAAATATTCAATTACTCTATCAACAGCCCCTCGATCCCGAGGGAGGATGGGCCTGGCTAGTGGAGGACCAGGAGGATGTAGACCTGCAATTATAAGAATTCATAGGTTAATACTGGGAAGGGGTTATTTGACACATACTATCACAAAACTATTCTTTATTTGAAACCATACTATGCTAATGTATTTGGCAATGTTCATTGTGGATATTGAACTAAAATAACAAATTGTGCACAAGTTAACCAAACTTGTAAGAATCTTTGATGTTCTACATTTGTGTACAGTTTTACATCTTCAGGTAGCGAATTAGATTTCTTTCATCTCTCTGACTTACCAATAGAGTCGGTTCACAAATATTATTCGAGTTACCTTTACTGAAATTAGTTGCAAGCTATTTTTATTCTAAATTCTATACCAAAATTGGCAATCCTAATCTTCAAGTCTTTGAAGAACGTTTAACTTCAATTGAGGTGTTTGGATGTAGAGAAGCATCAATATTTCTCCAAAGTATCATAGGAGTTGAGGTTGCACTGATGCAATGCTGTGGTACTAACATTGTTTCAGTGTAAAACACACACCAAAAAACAACTTACAGCTGTTTGGAACTGCTGCCAGATGCACTGCAGGGGAAAAATGTTTCAGAAGGATGCACAGAATTAATAACTTAAGGACTTGCAACCCTCGTGATGCAGGAGTCATTTTCTGCTGCTATTCAGGCCAACAGTAATTAATGTAATTAAACATCAAGAGCAATTACGGCAAGATGACTGGTCATTTTTGTAAATCTTGGCAAACTCTTAGCTACCTGCTGGTTATTAATTTACTACCATATGGAAGCCCTGTAGTTCAACGTTTAGTATTTAATTGATTTTCAGTCTGCCGAATGATGTGGAAAACCTAAAAGCAAAAAGGCAGTTCTGATAAATAAACATATTAACAGCTTATGCAACAAATGCCATTGTACAGGATCGTTGAAAATGTTTTACAAACTTTATAATTATCTAAATACAAGAAAATGTAAATGTAATTTTGTTGTTGTATTTTGTTCTCCCAGTGAGTCTGCTTCTACTTTGCTGGCATACATTTATTACCATTTAAACAGGAGTGCTGCAACGTTTTAATAAGCTTAGTCAAGGGTTTTAGAGATATGAGAGACCAGCTGCCAGTGACTAATGGTTAATTAAATATGGAGGTCTACAATATCAGATATCTGATTCTGAAAGCAGAGAAAATAAAACACTCTTTTTGTATAGAAAGAAAATGATCTATTTTATGTACAAAGAAAATTATCCATTTTATTGGTATCCGGGGAAGTACTGAAAGCCGTGATTAAAGTCAAATGCTCCATTTACCCATTCCAGGCATCAGAGTAGCTGGGGAAATGGGCCGTCTCGAGAGTACAGGTGTCTGTGAAACTGCCTGAAGAACTTTTTCTGGGGGTCCACCGGGTGCAGATGTGCTGGGTTGCAGAGCAGGTGTGCCAGCTTGTAGGTCACGTGGGTTTCCCTGGCTTGGATTTTGTGGAGTGGATGGAGTTTGACCTCTCTGACCCGAGGTCCGCTGACGCAGTTCTACTGATGGAGAGGAGAAAGTTATTACAGTCAACATGCTGTGAAAATACGATTTTCTTAATTCATGCAACTGCAGCCAGCAATACAACTCCATGTTCTGAAGAAACTGGTTCATAAGCTTCTCTACTAAACAATTTCCTCTCATGAAAATATTTTTGGAATAGAACTACTATGATAATTGTTAATAATTTCACCAACAATTGAAAACATTGAACACAACTCTCTGCCTGTGTATTTAAGTAAAACAGTTTACCTTGACCAGATCTTGGAGTACCTGGGATTCCAGATGCTGGCTGATCAAGTTCCTATTAACAAAAATATCAAAATGTAATTTATACATTAGAACAGAGGCTTGCTGTGATACTTAATTCAAGGTCCCTTGAAATCTTCCACATTGATAAACTGATCATGAATCTTCAAATCCTTCATATACTGCAATAGTAAACCCAGGTCAATAATTGTTCATGGATTGGAACAAAACAACAAGATTACATTTGTACAGCGCCTTGGGAGGACGTCCAAGGCGCTGGAAAGTGGTTTGGTACGCCATGACTGTTTGTGGGACACTGCTGTGTTGGCTGCTGCATTTTGCCCCACAAAATATACAGTCAATTCACTCTACAGTATATTCTGTGGAGGGCTTGGAGACGTTTCGAAGATGTGATAAGGTGCTGTATCAAACGCAAGGATTATTATCTTTATCTGTGTCAGTACAGTGTATTTAGTGTATCTAGTATATCCAGTAGTATATCTAATGTAATGAGCTTTAACCCTTTCCCAAAGGTATTCTTGCGGGGGTGATAACACAATACGTATAACAACTTGCCCTTGCATCTGGAAAACACGTAGCGTTTTGCAGAGATTGAGCAAGGTATGTGCAAAAAAAAAGCTTACACTATTCTGGAAGTACATTTGCAAAGGACACAAGCATCATTTTTTTTGCCATAGAAAGTATGATGATAAGATCCAACCAAAATGCATACATCAGTCATCAATACAAAACAATGAATGAAAAAGTGCAAGTTTTCTTTGTCCATGCATTGATTTGCATGATCAATTTTTGACAGGCACCCAATTTTTATGACACTGAAGATCAATAATTGTTATAACGCCAGCAGAACAGCTGTGCAACTTTTGTCACTGACATTTGACAGATATCAACATTGGACATGAATCTATTAATATGGTCAAAGAAGTGTAATTGATACGACAACCAGGAGTAATTATAATGAATGGCATCATTCAATTAGTCTGCTAACTGAATTCATCTGAAGTGTTTAACTATGTGGTTTTAAAAAATTCTACAAGTGGATCTTGTAATAGCTGGTCATCTCGATCATATGTCTCAAACATGGTATCAATACAGTATAAACAAACTACTGAAACAAATGCCTACAAAAATTCTCGACATCAAGTCGACACTGAAGTCGCATTCTAAGTATTGCACATACACAAACAAACCTCCACTGAAATCCTTCTTTCACAAAGTGACATCAGCAGCAGGATGCTGGCAATAACATGGGGAAATTCCAATTCATAATAGTACAGGGGAGGCTAGATTTAAAGAACATTTTTTGGAAAGCAGTGAGTAAGTGTAGAGGAAGCTATATATAGCTATGGCCTTACCCACACAACCGTGCTCAATATTTAAAGGAAAAAAAGTCACAAGTCAAATTAGGTCAGTAAATAAACGTTAATTCATAACCTTGGATGACATACAAAACATACTTTACATGTCATATGTTACTTGTATAATTTGAACTTCATGTACGATGCTATTATTTGGTTATATTGAACCTGTTTACATCAACATCCCAGGGATGTTGACATAATTTGAAACTTCATGTACGATGCTATTATTTGGTTATATTGAACCCGTTTACATCAACATCCAGGGATGTTGACAAAAATTTGAAGACTTACTTTAGTTTTTTTGGATTCAGGATCAAATCTCTCCAAAATAATTTTGGCATTCTTGTAAGTTTCCTTTTCCATTACTTCTTCAAGCTATTTGGGAAGAAAAAAAGATATTATAGCTGCATATTATCATGACGTTTCTCATGCATCATAACACTGAGCAGAGTCCTCTTTACCCCAAACCATGCTTACTGACACCATTCTGAAAATCATTCCTACTGAAAATCTGGTTAGATGCATCACAAATCATTATCGTCAATCACTCTTTAGTTACCACAATGACGTTTACTCACTAAAAACTTTACAATGAGATTTTGTTGATTAATTACAATCATTGACAAATTTTCACGAAATAATAATAATGGAACTAACTGGGTTTATGAAATACTACTTCTATTTTCCCCTCAAATTCATACGAGAAAGAGCAATTTTGATAAGTACCTAAATGGGTCACACCTTAGTTATTAAACTAAACATTTTATAATTTTGTTTGTCTTGTATACATAAATTGAGTTCATATTTTATGATGTGACTTCTCATAGACTTTGAGGAGGTGACATCCCAAAGTGGCAGTGGAAAGTTGTAAAGATTTGGTAAAGACTTGTAAAGACTTCCAAAATTACTTTGACAAGTACGAAAATTGACTCCCTCCTTTACAAAATAGTGTCAATGGGTTTCAAGGTAAGGATGAGACTTAATAGCTCACTACATTGAACGAAGAACAGGGTAGTCATTGGGAAAAATGAGAGTGGAATGCCTCAGGAGTCCAGGGTGAGATCTCTCCCACTCCTTATATACCTGAAGTGACTTGGATGTGAATTTCATTACCAATGAGGTCAGCTGGTTCCAATAGCTTAGACTAAAAGCTAAAACGCCAGCTGGCCGGACTAATGGGGGGAAATCCGGTCCGGGGAGCCAAAATTTTCCTACAAAGTGTAATTACAATGCCGGTACCAACATTTAGCAGTGTTTTTCCCCAAAATGCCAGTATCGGCACTGAAATTGTTTGAATCCCGAGAAAAAAAGACAGTGAATAAGCCATTCTGTGCTCATGGGATTCAAGCTGAGTCAAAATCGATACTGTATCTCTGGCCACTGTGAAAAAGAGACCAAGGACTGCTTACACTATGTCCAGCGTGAGCAAAA
Organism: Callorhinchus milii; assembly: GCF_018977255.1. Classification (NCBI taxonomy): domain Eukaryota; kingdom Metazoa; phylum Chordata; class Chondrichthyes; order Chimaeriformes; family Callorhinchidae; genus Callorhinchus; species Callorhinchus milii. The sequence goes on along the minus strand of NW_024704747.1, from coordinate 25,949,444 downwards.
AGAGAAATGCACAGGATGCTTGGCTCAAATCGCAATCAAGTTCAGATTCCCAAACGTGACACTGGAGCTATACAGAGCTCTGATTAGGTTTCATTTTGAGTACTGGGCCTAGTTCTGGTTAGCGTGACAAAGAGATCATTGCAAGTCCTATAGATAGTGAAGAGGAGAGAAGCACTGCTGATCCCCAGTAGCTAGATAGATACGCAATGAGGAATGACTAGATGAGCTAGATCTGTTAAGCTTTCATTCATCCGACTCCTTTGTATTATAACATGTTAATGAGGCTACCTGCAATGCTACATACATACACACATACAGTCAATCAACACCCCCCCCATCTCTTCCGAAACATTTTCTAGGTTTATATACAGTTTTCCTTTTAGTTCGTACTTAAGTGACACAGTTGCTCTTTTTGTAATATTTTTAAAAATCGAGACAAATGTGTTTGAACGAACACGCAAATAACCTTTGTTAGGGCATTTTGTTCTGCTACAGTGAAACATTAAAATGCAAAACAGTCACAGTGGGGAAATTTGTAAAAATATTCAAGGGAACAAACTGTTCAAAATGCCTTGAAGCCTGTTAATTGCATTTAACAGCTTCATTGCGAGGAAACACCAAATATTGTTAATTGTTTAAATATAATGAGGAGAATAATTACATGCACCTACTTCAATAATGGAATTTACAAAAATCTATCAGCAATCATTATTGAAAGTTATTAGACATGACAGTAAATGACAGGCAATTCCTCAGATTTATTTCCTCATAGCAGTTAATGCTATTAATTTAAAGGAGGTCGTTAGCAGAGTGCTTTAAGAAATAAGTCGGTGTGCCAATTAACCGCTGTCAGCATGATTTTAGATTATTTATTAGCAGAAGCAATTAGCTTGGTGCAAAATGCCGCAAAAGCTCAATAAAGGCAAAAAAGAGCAATGAAATTTCCTTTAATGACATTAAGGGCCAATATCTCATTAACCTTTACTGTTAATCTCAAACCATCAGTGGGAGAGAGATTTGCAATCTTCTTGTAAACCAAGATAAAATGAACAAATTAAAAAATAAACCTGTTTACTTACATGAGTACAGGCGAAAGTCAACCATTTGAAAACTGAACAAATTCAGTCCGATCTGCTTCAATTTAATCTGATTGGAATTGGTTTCGGGGAGTATACAGCTCCCAATGAACTGACAAAAAATGTAAAATGATGTAGGCAGAGGAACAGAACATCTGCTAATGGGTTTGCACATACCAGAAAGAACTTGATTCAAGTTCAAAGGAGATACGGCAGCACCCTACGTCAAAAAGAGATGAAGCTCTTGAAATGACATCACTGATACACATCTAAATAAAACCTTTGCATGTTCCAGTTTAAATGCATACTTGTGAATGAAAACTAACACATGTGTATCACTAATATTGCAGTTGAGATTGCTTTCGAATCAAACTGAATTTGCTCAGTTTCAAATGGTTGACTTTTGCCTGTACTCAGTTAATTTATGAACTCAGGTTATTTTTAATTTATTCATTTTATTTCGTTTATACAAGAAGATTGCAAATCTCTCTCCACACTGATGGTTGAGAACAGTGATCTGTTGCTCTCAAACTATCAGTAACTACATTTATGGGTTTGAGATTAACAGTAAAATCTTGCACCCAATTCCTAATATTAATACCGTACGCTGATTTGGTTATGCAATGAAGCAAAGTGAAACCTGTAAATGATCTTTAAAAGGCACTGCTGAACAAAGTATTTGCCTGGAAATGAATGTAACCATCATAAATTCGATCCAATATTGTGAAGTTCGCTAATGCGTGGCTGTTCCAAGCACTTAAAACTCCATTGTGGAATCCCTCCAACTCGTTCGCTCCCTCCCCTCATTTGAGGTACCTCTCAAGATGTTAATATATTTAGCAGTGAAACAATATTTGGAATTCTTGCTTTTCTTTCTCCCTCATGTTCTCGCAGAACTGAATTTCTGCCACTGTACTCCTTCATCACTTATCAACATTAGTATCTTCTCCAGAGCATCAATCCTAGTCAAAGAACAACAGTTTAGTTCTTGACCAATTAACAACTGCCACAGTTGAGCAAATAAGATATTGTACCAAATAAGGCAAAATCTGAAGAGCTATCCTATCTGAAGGAAAAATATATTTTAAAAATGTAAAATTGAATTTGCCATAAAATACTTAACAACGACCCTACCTAATTTACTTTTAGATCTCATATTCATGGATAACTTAAGCACTCAGAAATTCTCTTTTGAAATGTTCCTGAACAATTTTGCTAAACCGTAATAAGAGCAAGTGAAGCCAGCAGTCGCCAAACTAGTTTTGTTATGTGGTCATGTCGAACTTCAAAGTACAAGCACAATTTAAGATTGTACATCAGAAAAGCATAATCAAGTAGTTGCAAAATATAGCCATTTGAACCATTCTATATCTACGATCCTCAGTGGGTTTCCTAGCCAGTTTTTTATGCAGAATTAGGGCCTGTTTTTTACTCAATTGACCATCGAAACACATTTCGTGAAGAGTTCAGTGGCAAAGGTTACAACTGTATCCCATAAGTTTAAATCCAGACTAAATCAGTCTGAAATCCAGTCTAAATGGATGAGAGGACAGAATGCTGACCCGCTACCAATTCAATGGATTTCCGGCACCAGTTTTAAAGTTCAATACATACTTTAAAGCTGAAATTCACGCATTGAAACAAAATTCTACCACTAAGTACCCTCAAACCTTATTAGAGCAACTAACTAGTACTATATTAATAATGTATGCTGCATCAGCTGTTGCAATAACATAAAAGTTTAATTGGGGCATCGTGGCCAGTCTCTAAAGTCATTAAGTATTTAATTCTGAAATGATCTCCCACGTCAGTTCACAAAACTAAAATGGTACATTTTTACAGGGTTTGACATAAATACTTGCCATTTACAGAAATGACTGGACACTAACCATTAAAATGGCAAACGTGATTCTTCAAATCTCAGCCGTTTAAAAAATGTCTCTGCACTTATACTAAATTTTCAGATTCATTGACATATCATTATATTCAAGTTACCAACGCTACCAACGTTTATGAATTATTTCGGGTCAGCAGTAAAACAATTGTTCTGATAGAAACTTCCCTTTAAGAAAGTCTCTAATTTTTCTACAGGAACTACTGGTGAACGTTTGTGATGGAATTTATGGGTTGTATCTATGAGTTACAAATCATTAAGTCTGAGACTTAGTTTGGCGTTTCATTACCACCTTGTTTAATATTTAAATTTTAGTTTGGTTATTCTGCATTTCCATTTATCTTACCTTATTTTCTATTAAATGTTTTACTGTAAAGATTTTTTTACGGAACACTTTTGTTTGAACTTAATGGGAATGAGTCATTTTATACTCCCACCCCTAAAGTGTATCACTGGCACAGAGGTATAGTTACTGTTCAAATCTGGCCAGTGATCTTTGAAGACAGCTGAGAACCAGAATATACCAGCTCAACCAGTAATAAATAGGCTCAGCCTCTACTGTAAAAGGCCTTGGAAAAAGCCAGGTCTTTGAAGGACAGGAGTAACAGCAGATTTCCATTATATGTGATTAACATACGAGCTCTTAAGTTATCCAGTGTTTTACATTAAAATTAGTTCCTTATTTATTATTAATAATAATTCTCGCATTTGGTATAGCAGCTTTATACGTTGGAAGGATATCTCAAAGAGCATCACAGGATTCACTGTGAAATGGAGTGACTGTATTTGTAGCCAAACACGACAATATAATTATGCATGGCAATGTCCCACAACAGCCATGAAACAAATCACCATTTTTTATATTTGGGGAATTGTTGACCCATGGCACTGGGAGAACTCTCTTCTCTGTTCAAATAGTGCCACTCGGGTGTACACCCTTCCAACATGAAAGGCGCTTTATAAACATAAATTTTGTTGCTTTTGTACTGATCTGCGGGAAAACTTAATGGCTGTTTGTGGCACGTTGATGTGGACAAACTGCCTGTCGTGTTTGCCTACAAATAAACAGTCACCACATTTTAAGTAAATCCTGTGAAGCATGCTGAGGTATCCTCACCACATTGAGGAAATACACGGATTATTTAATACATACTAAATAAGTTGTCAAATTTTAAAATGGAAGCTTATTTTGCCTGAAAGCTACTAAATCAATGATCAAAAAAATCTGAAGCAAGAAAATGGTTTTCAAAAAAATATTAATATTAATTCAAAAAGGTTTACAGAACTTACAATTTTCTTGCGTTGTACTTTTAAATCTTCGAGGGCATCACCTGTAATAAGTTTTGAAAGACTTTGGTTTAAACTTACCCAAAATTACATGGCAAATAATTTAGCAAAATTGTCCACAGGATTAGTATAACTTTAAATGTTTCATACAACAGTGTGCAAAATTACTTACTGTTCCTTTCAGTCCTTTTGCGAAACAGCCAAATCAAAGCTTTTCTTATTAACCAAACCCTGAAAAACAAAGGCAGAAATATAAATATTATTGCAGTATTTTAAGGTTGAAGTCATATGCATTTATTTTTCATTATTCTACCCGTTACTAACAGAATTACATTGCTCCCCATCAACAAAAAGTGAATTAAAAATTAAGAACCTGAAATTATACTAAGACCGTGGCTGATTTTGAATCATTAATTATTCTAAATAGACTTCAGTATTACAGAAGTATGGTGTGAACTTCTATAACTTGTACCAATGGAAAACAATAACACTGGTTGTCGAGCTTTGCTGTTCAACAATCATGACCGTTACGTAAGCGCTCTGAGAAGCGTGAAGGGCGCTATATAAATGCATGTTGTTGTTACTTACAGGACAGGAAATAAAAACCCTGGAAGTGCAAGGGTTAGTCGTGAAGTCCATTCCTCTGGAAACCACCAGAAGTACACAAATATAAATGTAACGATATAAAGAACTGATGAATACAGGACCAATCTCCCAACCCAAATCTTCTGCAGTCTCTGATTCTTTTCCCTGAATTCTTCCAATGCGTTTACTTCCTGCAAAGAAAAAATAATTTATTGCATCAACATTTGTTTTCTTCTGATCCTTGAAACATCAATCTTAAGACTGCTGAAACACTGGGTATGGATAGATAAAGCAACACCTCAGAACACACCCCAGTTGAGCATGGGCTCATTTATAACATTGATTCAAAAGGTCTACTGTGGTCCTGCACTATACCAGAAAAGTGGTAAAAGATGACTAGCCAGCTTCAACCACTACAAAAATAGCCATCTTCCCAGAAGTGGGATCAGTGGCATTTCTTTTCATGGTCTCGCAATAACATGTCTGTCTTATTTTATGGATTTAAGATACTAAGTCATAAAATGTTTGCCCTGTTGACATTCAGAGATACTGAATTGTTTCAATACATTCAACTTATTTTTTTACTAAAAAGTTACTGTGGATGTATAAAACAACAATGTTGCGCATTAAAACTGTTGCCCGGCACCTTGCAAAATAAATTCCTGAAGGTGATTTCAATCCTCATTGCAAATGAAACTAGGAAAGGAGGAATATAAGGACTTAATCAAATCTGTACTCCCGAAATACAATAACTTTTAAGAAACGGTGGAACATGACAAAAATTAAAAAATATGACTCCAGGTTGCAGACTACCAAAACTCTCAGTGATTTTTGTTTCCTTGATCTTCAAAATTTGAAGAACAATAAATAACACTCGCTATTTGTAAAAGATGAAAGTTGACTCAAAGGTTGTAAAAATTTCATCAATTTAATGAGTAAAATGCTTCCTTGTCACTCTTAAAACAGAATAATAATGCCTGGATGGAGTGTATTTTGTTTAAGGAATTCCCACTAGATAAATGAAAAAAAATAGCATATTTTATAGAGTGAAGAAGCTTCGCTTAAACACAATGAATACTTTGAACCTTGCCACTCCTGCAATGAGCCAACTAATGTTTTCAGTAGTAGCTGAAGCTTAAGTTTAGGGGAAAGGGTGTTATGGAGCAGCCTATGAAAGTTCAATACCAGATGGGTATTGTTGAAAATTTGCCAATTCTTTTTTTTCATTCTTCTTTGTTCTTATTCAGTTTTATTCTCTATCCTCTCTTCCCTTTCCCCCTCTACACCCCTGCCACCGCTCCACCCCAAAAGCAGCAGATGCTTTCCAGCTGGTTCTTAGATCCACAGGGAAGATGCAAGGAGAGAGAAAAAAATCTGCTGCAACAGTCAAGTTCTACAGTCTCGGCAATTCATAAACAGAACTCTAAAACTTGAGCACGTAAATACTTTGTTTAAGCACATGCTTCAGTGAAACACCACTTAGTAATGGAGAACAAACCCACAAGAAGTGTATAAATTTTCAATTGTTTGTTTTCTTCAACTATTTATTTATATGAATGATTACATCCATTTGTTAATTACTATTTGCTTGTTTCCAGGCTTGCACCATTTACTGTGAGAAGACAAGACAGGAGGACCCACTTCCATCCAAAACCAATTCTCCATATACCAGCTAATCACATACAGAGATAACTAAAGACAATGTGTATGGCAGTTTTACGCTTTCCCCCCTTTGGAAACGGCTTATCCCAAGTTATTACTCAACGGATCTGAACATAAACATTCACGACCCTATTATACGTCCAGTATTGGTAGGCTTTCTCCACTTTGTAATACATCAGTGACTATTAAGGAACTAGATTGTTTTAATCTTATTCATCATTTCATATCCCATAATATCAGTGACTTAAAAAAAATCTAAATCAAGGTATCGGCCAGTCTCAGAATAAATTATGGTGGAAATTTGTTTGAAAAGTTTCTAAAGGAGTGATAGTCAACACTGGAGCAAAACAGCATTTGTTACATTTACCCACTATATGCAAAAAGAACCAAAGGTTTTTAGGATGGGTAATGAATGGCGAGAGGGAAGCTGTGAGTTTGACAGATTTAACAAGGGAGCAAAATGAGTGGCTGAGGAAGTAGGGTTGGTGGACAATCATAGAGCATAAAAAATAATAAATTGTCTTCTAAATAAATAACTAGCTTGGGATATAAAACATTGTAATCAAAAGGTCTAGTATGGCTTAAACATATAACTGGACCAAAATACTTCACAATATCCTACATCATAGATAAAGTGAAATAAGAGAAAACTGTACCTTGTCAATTTTTTCCAGAATGTCTATCGTGGAAGGTTTAGCCTGTAGAAGAAAAACAAATGTTACAAAGGAAATCTTCCAATGTATTCACTCTTGTGAGCATTAATCTAAAGCACACATGGTCTTTTGTGTTTACGCTTTTTATTCAATGGCCAATGCATCAAATTCAATTGCTCTGATTTGTAGATCTCTGGTTCAAACGAGTGACTATCCATACATTGTTTGCACCATCAATGTCATGCAATAACAGATTAAGCAAATGCACGAAAAGTTTTGATATTAATCAGTCATCAATCTGATAGCACATAATGCCAAACTTTCTACCTAAAACTCAAATTAGTTATGCAAGTGACAGCAAGGTTCGATCACTTCATTATTTTAGAGGGAAAAAATACGGTCATTATGGAATATTTCATATTGATAAAACTCTCCTCAATCAAACAAGTGATTGAAATAAATTTCCTCATGAAAGGCACCACGTCACCCTTGAAGCTCTAGCCTTAGAATAGTTGAAAAAAACATTCAACATTGCAGCATGATAGCTCATTAAGGGCCCCATGAACCCTCTAACCTTTACTATCTTACCACCAGCCCATTTGTATCTTCTATGCGGTGTGTATAACCTTTCCCAGCCTATTTTTACCACAAGCAAACATGGGATAGTGGAAGATATTAACACTATTGCAGCGAGCACATGGCACCCTCCCATACCTTTACAAAATACTGTATGTTTTGAAGGTCCTACATCAATACTCCATGCCCACACACCAGTAGGGTATAAAACACTTCAGTATCAATAAACTAATCACATCAAATTATAATAAAGAAAATATAAACTAAGTTTGCAAAAGGAAATATGCAAACCAAATACTTAGAGGAACAAATTTGACACAGGAAACTCAATTGTGCAAATAAAGCATAAACATCCATTCCCACCAAATATTTTCCAGATAATGAAAATAAATTTGTTAGCCTTTCCTGCACTTATTCACAGCCTAGACAGCATTCCTCTCATTTTACATTCCCTGCTGAGGAGGTCATGTAAATTAGGCAGCTCAGATTTATTAGAGCGGTACATGCAGAAGGTTGCAGGTTATCATAGGTTTAATCTGCAAGGATGCAGTTTCTTTACTAGAAAACTATTATAGCACTTTATTATGGAAGAAAACCATCTTGCTCTAACTGGATAGCCATGACTCAATAGTTCAACACAAGGTTCCGCTAATATCTACTTAATTTGCATTTCATGTAGTGCTTTTCATGCTGGGTCAATGTCTTAAAGCGCTTCATAGGATTTACTGTAAAGTGTAATGACAGTATTTGTAGTTAAACATGGCAGCCAATTTGTGCACAGCAATGTCTCACAATCCACTCGGAATTAAATGCTTATTTTTGTTATCGCAGGATTGTTGTCCAATAGTACCATGGGATCTTCAACATCCACCAGAACAGGTAGGCGGGATCTCAGTTTAATATCTCAACCAAAGGATGTCAGCTCTGACAATACAGCGCTCCGCCTGCACTGCATTGGGGTGTCACCCTCAATGAAGTTCCAAGTCCCAACCTGGGGCTTAAACCCATAACTTTGTGACTCAGAGGCGAGGGCGCTTCCAATTGAGCCAGGCAGACAGAGGAGTTAATTTCTACCTCAGTAGTTCAATTAAGGGCTCCTCTAGAAGCAGCACTGAACTGGCAGAAAATATAAAAATTGGATACAATAATAATGATAATAATCCTTGCATTTGATATAGCGCCTGATCACATCGTTGAGGTTTCTCAAAGACTTCAAAAAATATATTGTAAAGTAGGATTGTGTATTTTTCCAAACTGCAAATTCTAAACATGCATTGTTTGTTCAAAATAAATGGGTGAAATCTACAGCAGCAGACATTTCTTTTCAATCTGTTAATATAAAAGATCCAGAAGAGTATATAAGGCAACAAATTAAATTCTTAAAACGGAGGATTTGATCATCTCAAACAGAAACAAAAGATTTTCTAATGAAAGCTGAAAGTCCTACTTCAAGAATGCATCACTACTGCCACAGGTAACGACAAAATAAGTTATACACGCGTTTAAATTGATATTGGCTGTCAATGGGTATAAAACCCAGTGGGCAGTACTTTAACTATTTATGTCACCAACACATTAAATGAGAACATTTAAATTAAGCAGCTATACCACAGATGGGTGCCATGTAATCTGGCATTCATCCAGTGAAGGATGAAGATCAAGGAGTACACAAGCTGTCTAGTTGCAGCCGTTTCCCTTAAGTGGGATACAAGTACTTGTTTATTTTTTAATACATCATAGGTCAAGCAAGAGAAAACAAGAGAGAGTAAATTGTGTCCTATCCATTGGTCATTCAGTTAAGCAACTGAACTGTCCTTTACATAGGGTACCATCACTTGTGGAGGAGCAAAACCAAGGTTTCTGATAAAAGTGTCCTCAAACTTGGGATCAATGTTCTGCCCCAACTTTCACAGATTTGGTGTGAAGTATATTTTTTATATTTATGCAGAAAATATTTCAATGACCTGATCAATATCTGTGATTAAAAAAAACACGTTTCCGCAGAGCGAGCTCTTCAAACCAACCAGTTTGATTTAAAAAGTTGCCACTAAAAAAAATACTTTCCCAAAAAGAAACGAGAGGAGTTATTGCAATGTAAAGGTGAACTGTTCATTTGGAAACAGATTTTTGCTGCCTCATTTTACACTAACAAACGAGAGTACCAAACTAAAGTATCTCAGGTGGCTGGATATCAAGGATCAAAAGTATCAAAATTATCAAGTGTGGCTTGACTGCTACAAATGGGATTCAAATTCCCACAGGGATATTCTGTACAATTTCACATTGGAAAAGAAAGGAGCAGAAAGAGAGGAGAGAAGACTTCAGATCTTATGTTCTAAATACATTTGATTTGGGGGATGAATGAAACGTTCCTGGAGGAGTTTCATTTTTGGCTTAAATACAGCAACCCTCAGCAATAAACACAGCAATCAAATCATTATCTTGGATTGCTGCATTTAGAGAAAGAACACAATACACTATAGTTTACAGTTGCTTAGTGCATCTTGACATTACCCTACAATGGTACGAGAGTAGTTTGCAATATAATAATGTAGTTTGGTGAGCATGGTGGGTGTTTGCCTGTGCAGTTGCCTACCACCCATCAACAATCTCTCAATCCAGACTTCATTTGGTGATTCCCTTGACAAGACTCATCAATCCTACCCAGTCATCTTCTGTATCTTAGCTGAGTCAATGTTCATTAAGAAATACTGAGTGATGATCAGACACATTGTCATGGTGTAACTCTTCAATTGCGTTGCATCTTTCGCAGCTGATCCATAAACACCAAATAGACATTCAATCCTAGGATTCTGTGCTGACTACTGATTATGTGACAATTGTTGTCACAGATGCAGTATAGGCTCTTCGGCCCAAAATTCAATCATAATCAGTCACTCTGGAGCCTCTAAAAGACAAAATGATGTTTTCCTGCAATAAGACCAATCTAAAAGAACCACAGCACCGCCTTGATAACAATTGATCTGTGTTTAAATGATGCTCCAATGTTTAAAAAAATGTTTGGATCCGTCAAAAGGAACACTTGAAGCTCAATGGAAACTACCATCGGCAAAATGTGTTTTTCAAAGTAGAAATGGATCACAAAACACACACAACATACACATAGAAATTCAATTACTCACTCTTGAGGTCACTGGCTCATAGGATGAACATTTTTTAAACTTCCCCTAACCCAGGGACATTTAAACCATCCCTACTGCCACCATAGGCCTGACATTCAACATTAAGTGTTGAATCGAACACTGATTTCTTGCTCCACACTCTGACAACATGGCATATTTTGAACACAAAAATTAATCATTACCCCAAATATCAGATAGCCAGTTTATAATGACTATTATAATGAGTGGGATCAAACAACTCATGAGTGCCACAAATAGACAAACAAACTATGTTAAGACTTGCTTACAGCGACAGACGTTTAAATAAAAATTATTAAAATGCACTATTTTTGGAGCTTTAGTCGAGGTAGCTCTGGAGACTGAGCACAGTTGGAAATTAGTCTCTGTTCTTGCACCTGAAGTATGCAAATGAGGCAAACAAGTTTATTCAACCATCTCTACTGATATGAACGGTATTAAGCTATTGTATCTTCAGGGACCAATAAAACATTCCAGCAAAAATCTAAACTTACGGAAAAGGACTTGGTTTAACTGTTGGTAAATATATTTACTGTTATTCTACTTAATCCATGAACAGGTTTACCTCGTGGGGAGGTAAACATTCAAGGGGCTTTATAAGATTTCAATTACTTTTCCCTGATCAGATGATAGGTCAATACCTCAGGGACTACTCCCATTTGATTTTCTAGGCTTTAGTTCCAACTGTCCTTATCTTTCCTGATAAGACTTTGAAGGCCTAATATTACTTAAGTGTTTTTAACCCAAAAAGCAGCCTGGCTCAAGTTTGTAGCACTTTCATCTATTGGTCAGACGCTTGTGCGGCAAAGCCCACATTGGGTTTTGCGCTAGGGGTGGAGGGTGGGGTTGCTGCATTGTCAGTGGTGCCATCTTTTAAATTAGATATTAAACTGCGGTCTTGTCTGCCTGTTCAGGTTGATGTTAAGAGATCTCATGACATTGTTTGAAAAGTGAAAGCAGTTTCTGTCGGTGTCCCGGTCAACAATCCTTTGATAAAAGTGGTGATTCACTTCATGGATGTTTGAGGGACACTTCTGTGCGCAAATCCGCTGCTATGTTTGCCTATAAATAGTCACTGCAATTTGTAGAAACTGTTCTTGAACTTATAGATGGTATATCAAATGTGAAGATTATTATTTTATTTCACTATGTCATTCATCTAAGCACCAACACACCTTCCTGATCAGTTTCTTCAAAGGTTACATTTTAATATGAATCTAACTGCCCGATTGCTCAGTTGATAAAATCATTGCTCGACATGAAACCGGGTTGTACAGACAAAGGAGCTCCACATTCAGTCCTGTGAAGCATATGCTGATTTTAGCCAAGCTAGGAGCAGGAGCATGCATCAGCCTAGAAACGAAAGAGAAGAGAACGAAAAACCAAGATCATCTGGAGTTCCTCTTCTTGATCACTATCCTGTAACTCCTGCAGTAAAATACACGTGGGTAGATCTCAGGGAACCAGAAGAAAGGGAGGCCATCCAGAAAGAACAGACATCAAGGAACTAAAGACGATAGTAACTGGAGACATAAGCGCTTGTGTTCAGGCAACAAAAGCTCTGCAGCAATTGCAGACATCAGTGAGTTGGAAACGAGCCATATTTTGCAAAGTTGTTTTGCAAAGGAGAATGCTTAATTGATTTCTATTGTAATAATCATTGTAGTTTGTTTATCTTCAACCATAATGTTTGCTATTTGCTCGACCATGCTAACTTCCTGCTCGCCGGACGTTCCAACTCTTCCCTCTTCAAGCTGCAGATCATTCAGAACTCAACAGCTTGTGTGCCCCTCCCCCCGCACCAAACTCTATAAACTGATCACCCCCATCATTGCCTGGCTTCACTGGCTCTCCATCCCTCAGAGGATTGAGTTTAAAATTCTTGTACTCAACTTTAAAGCCCACCATGATCTTGCTCCTCCCTACTTCCATTAACACCATACCAACCAGTCTGGTCCCTCCGCTCAGCGGGCACTGGCCTGCTTCACGTACCCACGCTTGGCCCATTCCGCCATTTGTGGTCGGGCCTTCAGCTTTTCTGCCCCAACCCTCTGGAACTTCATCTCAGAATCCTTACGTCTCGCCCCTCCCTTGCTTCCTTGAAGTACCGTCTCAAAGACTTTCCTCTTTGATTATGCTTTCTGCCACCCTCCTCCAAAGTTTGAAATGGGAATTATCCTAAATTAATATGGTGTTAGCAGCCAGCAGATCAATGTGCATTAACTTTAAATCCTAGTGTAATAATGGCCTGATTTAAGTGAACTCGTGAAGAACAGGGATGCCCAATATTCACTTGTGGTTCTCTTGCCTCAATCATTGATCTTACCGAAATCCAGACGAATACCACTGGCAGTTGGAATGTGTACAATTTGGATAAAATGGGGTTATGATCAAGTTCTGCACCATGATATGTCATTTGGGAACTGCTGCTTGTTCAGTTGAATTTGATCAATTCATTGTGCTCTTGCCTCCCTTTCTTCGCTTACTACAACTCATTCCTCAAACCATATCTTTGCTCTATACTTAACCATGGCTAAGGGTGGAAAGAGAAGAAAAATTAAAATGTTCCTAGCCTTCCAAGTCTCCCTACACTTCATGACATCAATCAACAGCAGGCAAGCCCCCTGTTCCCAAAGTCACTCTATAATTGGAACTATACTGTGTGTGCTCTGGGTAACAATTCATCCAATCTCTCTTCCCTGTAGGAAGTACCTTTAGCCATCTCAGTTGTGTTCTCAGACAGCATGGTTGAGTTTGGGAATCCACCCTACTAATGATGAATCATCGGATCTTTTTATATTAATGGGGCGGAAGAAGAGAAATATGCACAGAAACTAAATGTACATAATTTTCTTCAAAATTGTTTCATTTGAAAACCTGTTCCCTTTCTCACAATTCTTCACTATTCAGCGACCAAATATCAAACCAGTGTAATTCAAGTCAGGTGTTGGTTTCAAAAATATAATTCTCTTTTCATGTTACATGTATAGTAGTTAAGCAGTTAAAATATTTGCAGGTAGTATTTTGAAAATATGCTAGTATAAATAAACCACAAGCTTTTTTGATACGCAAAATAAAAACTATAGAGGCTAACTTTAGTCAGTAGCAACATTTAACTGGGTAATATTTTTCACAACAGCCAGACATCAAAAGTAAACTGCCTAAATTTACAAATATATTTTTAATACGATTTGTGCAAGATAGTGGGAAAGAGTCTACAGAAAGTGATAAGGAAAAAGGTAGCAGAAATAAGACCACAAAAGCATCTATCAATTTAGCAGAGGCCATTTGGCTCAATTCTGCTCAGATTAATTAGGAAGCTGCCAATCAGGGTTGTGACCATCAAGGTTTCCAAAGATACATGGAACATACAACTTCAACAAATCACATATACTGTGCAATGATGCCACACTATCACATTATTGTGCTCGCTGGGAGTAGCCATTTGAATTGATGATAGAAGACTCATCATTTACTTTGATACACCAGTGACTGAACCAGTTTGTAACTGCTTCAGCCACTGGGGTGGATCAAAGTAAATGCCTCTTATTCTATTTTGGATTGACCAGCAATGGTAGAAATGTATTAATGGCTAACTTTTAGTTTAAGCACAGTATAAGTTTGTTGACGCACACTTTCTTAGTTGGCTTAAAAGTTAAATTTCAGGATTTGTAAGTGAAGCTTAGCGGAAAATGATGACGGAGGTGCTAGTATTGACCAGATATACTAAAAATACCAGTTCTAATACCACATGGAATTGCTACACCTACTTGCTTACCTGGAAATTCAGCCTCGGAATTCCTTCTTTTTTTGAAAACATTTGATAAAAGTGCACAGTCACAATTTCTTTTTACAAAATGGTCAATTACAAACTTCATCATTTTTAGGCAACAAGAACAACAACAAATTACAGTTGTACCGTGCCTTTCATGTCAGGAGGACATGAAATGCACAATACAAATGTAATTTGTTGTTGTTAAGTTACTTTATATCACCAAGATTGTACCTGTACACCCACCCAGCACAGTCCTTTGCCCCATCTCCCCTTCACCTCAATTGCCTTGCAGTTATCCATACAATAAATCATAATTCTGATTTTCATTAGAAGTGTAAATGATCACTCACCCTCCAGCACGAAAATACAACTCCCATCTTGCAATGGCTCAAGTAAACTGATTTGAAGTAGAACACCAAATCAAGTTATTTATAGGGTGTAGAAATATTCTTGACCTGCAGAATTACACAAATTTACATCCATGAAAGTGCAATTCTCCATCTGCAGTATATAGTGGTATGAACCACATACTTAAAAGAAAAACATTAACCAAACCTAGTTTTTGCTAACAAATGACTGAAAAAACAAATTCTGGTGAACATCACTTCATTTCCCCCTGATTTCATACTTGAACAAAGTGATTTAATACTACAACATTTTTTTAAAATGTAAAGACATATTCTGTATTACCTAGACTCATCTGAAATTGGGAACATAGGAAGAGTAGCAGGCTCATAATGCCTGTTTCACCATTAAGACAGGCAAATCTTTAAGTCCATATCCCTTAATATCCTTATGAAATTTAATTTGCAGGGTTACCAAATCAGCACTCAGTTGGATGATCCAACAATAACAACAATTACAGTTGTATTGCTTCCTTCATGTTGGTAGGACGTCCCATAGTGCAAGACAGTCAAGGGTTTGCACCCAAGCTGGGGGTTGGGATCAAGAAGGGTGGAGGGAACAGAGGGTAGGAGTGTGACCGATCGAAGAGGAGGGTCTTGAGACAGGCCAAGGCTCGAACGGAGGAATGTGTGGGGCAGTCAAGTCGGGATAGGAGATCTGAGAAACTTCAGATTATTCAACTAACACAATGTCTAATAATAATAATAATCCTGGCATTTGATGTAGCGCTTTTCACGTCTTCGAGACGTCTCAAAGCGCTTCACAGAATATACTGCAAAGTGAATTGACCGCATATTTGTGGGCGAAACGGGGCGGCCGATTGCGCGCAGCGGCGTCCCACAAACAGTCGGTGGATTGAGTGACCAAATTATTATTGATCTTCTTTTCTCGAGGGATTGTTATCAGGCGCGCGGAGTAAGGAAACTCGCCCGGGGTTTCGCCCGGCCGGGAATCGAACCCGGGTCCCTCGCTCGCCAGGCGGGCGGGCGCTCCGACCCCCGGGCTGCCGGACGCCACTTTACCTCCAGTCGATCGGGAGGGCCGAACAACGGGCGCGGTGGGCAGTACACACGACTGCGAAGGGGCAGCGGGGTTCCCTGATGCCCGGGCGGGCGGCCAAGGGGGAAAATCTGACCCGTGCTACTCTGGTCAACAAAAAAAGCCAATCGACTTTGGTGGTTTAGTATTTAAAAATAACTGGAGAGAGGGGGAGTGAGAGAGAGAGTGAGAGAGAGAGTGAGAGAGTGAGAGAGAGAGAGAGAGTGAGTGAGAGAGAGAGAGAGAGAGAGAGATAGAGAGAGAAACCCTTCAATACACTTCAAGCCCCGAGTCCCTGTCACGCAGAGGAACGGTCCGGTCCGGCCGGTCCGGGCCTGGGCTGTCCGGGCAGCGAAAGAGGCCTCGAGGTTTAACCGCCGCGGACTAACGAAGGTGGCAGCAGCGCGGACAAAGCTGACGTGCAAAACCGTCCCCCGTCCCCCCCGTCCCGTCCGGGGACCGCACAGAGAGACCGGAGACCTTAGGCCTCAGCCGCAGCCTCGAGCCCCGAGTCGCGAGCGGTTCTGAGCGCGGCCCCTGTGCTCCGGGCGGGGAGGGAGGGAGGGAGGGGGGATCTCGGGAGCTACAACACAAGCCGCACCTGGAAGCGTTTCCCCTCACCCCCGTCCCCCGCTCACCTGCTGCTCTCCGGCCCGCGCCTGGACACCAACCGACCGAACCGAACCGACCCGAACGACCGACCGACCGAGCGCGCCGATTCCTGCCGCGCAGGCGCACAGCCCACCCCGGGGGGGGGGGGAGGAGGCGGGGTCGAGTGCCCGTGACCTCTCACCCACGTGACGCGGGCGGTTCACGCGCCGCCGCCGCTCTGGACCCTCTGTGTGTGTGTGTGTGTGTGGTGTCGCGAAAGAGACACAAAGCGCAGGGAGTCCGGTGCTGCGTTGCAGAGGCGGGAGCTTCACTGTGAACCGATGCAACGGAATTAGCACAGATCGGCCGCAGACTTAACGTCATGTTAAAGCCACTCTTGTGTACAATAGAGTGCATATCTTACATCTACACCTGTACGTTCGCTTCAATTGCACAGTCGGATTATTTGATAACAACCACAATAATTATTGTGGCTCGTCCTTGCTCTTGGTTTTTTTTTCTCTGTGTGTGTGTGTGTGTGTGTGTGTGCGCGTCCCCAACAGTTCGGTGCAATGTTCCTTTCGTTGCCCCGCGCCTGTTTGGTTGCTTTTTTTTTCTCTCTCTCTCTCCTCTCTTTTTTTTCCCCCCCGTTTCACCGCCACCTGAGCAGAATCCGACGACGAATAAAGTCATTGTCGGCGTTTTTAATGCAATTCGAAGCTCGATGTCAGTTGCGTTCATGCATATGTTTGCCACAGTCTTCAGCATTCAGAGGAACTCGATAACAGTTCTGACACACCGCATTTTAGCTGAGAGTCATACTGTCACCAAACGTCCTCACAGCACGATTTGAGTGACTGAATTAGACCCATTTTGTGCATTTATAAATTGGAATTCGGCAGAGATGGTGTAAAGGTTTATTTTATTCTCGCGTGTTATTGTTGCAACTTGAGGAAACATTGAAACACATGATCTGGATGTTAGTTTAATTAGGGCAGACATTTCAGATGTTTTTGACAGATGCGGTGGTAGCTTAATCCCTCATCTGAATATTTTTAGAGGAGGAAGAAAAATGGGAGGTATTCAAATATTTGAAGTAAAAATTTAGCAAGCATTTTCCTATCATTTCATTGGAATTCGAATTTTACTTTCAATAACCTTTGCAATAGCCATGGAGCCCTTCTCGTGGATTATGTTTTCCTAACTAGGATTGTTTCAATGAATGTTCATTCGCACAAATAGTTTTAAGTTCTTTAGAGCTGTTTACAAAGTGCAGAATATACCGTTGGTTAGTATGTGCACTGGTTGGAATTGAAGGCTAAAATACGAAAACAATTCTATGGAGCCTTTTAAAACGATCACCAGCAGGAAAGTACATGGCCAACACGGAAATAATAGGATTTGGGAGTACAAATCAATATTTAGTATTGGTTACAATATATATATATATTAGAAACTTGGGTACATTGATGTGCATAAAACATTATCACTATAGAACAAATTCAATTTAAATATTTATTGCAGATTATTAAAAATAATTGAACAATCCGCCCTGAACATAACAAACTGTCAAATTAATTATACAAGAAAATAACCTTTAAACTTTTTTCTTGACCTAACGTAAATATGATGATATTGTAAGAGAGAGAATCCACGTGTGGTTGCCTGTGCCAGATGAAAATTATCCTGTGGAAAATCATTGTAGCTCCAAATGAGGCAATTTTGCGTCCAATAAAAACGAAAACTGAGCGGGTTCAACTATTTGTTCTGTTCCACCACCAGTTTAAATCAATGTAGTTGATTCTAGCAATTCCTCCTTAACATTTAGGAAATCAATGTTTTGTTTGCTATCTGAAATAAAATATCTGAAATATAATACCTGAAATAAAATATTTCAGAAATCTAAAGAGCGTTTTCTGCCAGATTTTGTTTCATTCAATTGACTAGGGAGGAGAAACATTCAGAAAACCCTTTAAAAATACAATTAAAGCTTGATTTCTATTGCACACTGCAAACGTAAGCATACCGAAAAATGCTGCAATAGTTTGACTCAAAAGACAGGCGACATTTGTTTTGGTTAAAAGCTTGTCTAAAACATCCACTAACACACGAAACTTTCAAGAGAAAGCCGTGACACTGCAATAGATATCACAAAATAAGAAAGGCAATACCTATCACATATCCCGCCCCACCCAGAATTTTTAAAAAAATGTTCTTATACATTATGCAGCAAATCCAATCAATATACGTGTGCCTATAGTATTTTGCAAATGTATTTTTCAGATGAATCAATTGCAATGAAATCATACACTGCACGCTCAAAATTGTATGCCCCCTGTTTGCCCATCGTGGAACCAAAAGCCAAGATTAGAAGAGGCTTTTGTGCAGAAGTCCTAAATAATTTCTGCGGTTTATCCACCCGTATAGCTATATAAATACCAATTATGATTGCCATTTTCTAAAAACGTTGAAACCCCGCTAAGGAAGATTGAAGAAATGTATCTTGCTCACTCACTCAGTTTCTGCTTCACACACACTTTATTTTGTTATAAAGAGAGATATTTGCTATTTGGTCCATAGCTGGGTTTGGTAACCCGCCTGACATTCATTCAGTGACATGCTGAGTGCTCACCGGTGGCATCTGGTTTGCACAAAAAGCAACCGACCCCTTGACAGGTTTCATAGCAGTTATAGACTCCAATTGAAAGTGACGTCTATTTCCCCGTGTGACTCAATACCAAAGTAATTTCCTATTGTGGATAAATAATCGGACTTTCTAAATTACACACTTTTGGAACAGATATCAGTTAATGCCATTTAATTTGGTAAACAAAAAATCGTTTAGTATTTTATGTTAATAGTTTTCTCGTCAAAGGGTTGACTATGTAGCACACTTAATAACACCCCCCCCCCCCCCCCACACACACAGACACACACCTCCCCCCACGCACACTCACACACCTTGTAGAATAAAGTCACTGTTGTATACTGATAGATTTTAAGGAAGTAAATGATGTTTTGTGGGTGTGCTTGTAATATCACTGGAATTATTGATGGTCACAATGAAGGTGAAATCGTTTAAACACGCCAGCATTAGGTTGTCTGTCGTAAATATGCAAAGGTATATATTACAGTGATGAAATATCAGTTAATACAATTAAACGTAAATGGCAAATTACTGAATTTGATCATAGAATTC